>NC_088396.1:53771189-53776189 GCF_034236695.1 Oncorhynchus nerka
TGTACCCCCCTACCAGCCCTTTGCGATGGTCATCTTGTACCCAGTGACCCCCCCCCACACCCATACTTACCACTCCTACCAGTGCACCCCCCGCCCCATCTGGCTGCCCCAGAGCCCCTACGCTCCCTGTGACCCGGCTGAATTTCCCCCTAAACCCCCGCCGTTAACCCAGCTCATAAGTGGATTACCACTTGTCTGTAAGGGTGTGTAACTCCAGAACAGGTCATCTCATTCCCAATGTACCACCCGCCAGCCAGCCTTTCTCCTGACCAGTAGCCTCTCCTCCTGTCCTGACCCACAGCTCTCAATCTGTCCCGTGACAGAGGATCAATTTTTACCCCAGACTGCCACACCCTCAGACCCGAGCTTCAACCCGGTAAGTGGATTATCACCATGGACTGAGCGGATGCCCATTTCCCCTGGATCCTCCCAACCGTGACTAAACCACAGGAAGAAGAGAAGAATGAACCCTTTTATTTCCATCCCTAACCCCTTTTCTCCTTAACCCCCTTTGTTCATTTAGTTACACGTTTCCTTGTGGAACCGCTGCTTCAGGACTACTGCTGTTTTATTCTGTGGTGGGCTTTTTATTGCTTTAAATTAGCTCACAAAGCAGAACGTCACATCGGAGGAAAATCAATTAAGAGAGTTCTGGAATGAATCTCTTCAGTGTTGGAGGGGCGTAGAGGATTGTAATTCACTTTGCTTCCGTGTTCACTTAAAGGGGTCATCTCGGGTAACTGAACCTTTAACTTTTGACCCTAAACTAACCTAAACTGTTGACCTTAAAACGAAGGTAAACGAGTGGGACACGTGGTTTAGCTTGACTCGGTTCAACTACAGGTTTCCTATCTCTGGGTCTCATTGTTAGTCAGATAATATATACTGTATTAGTCCATATGAGATTCAAATGTGTCTTAGCTTATTTTCCAATAAACCCCTCTGACACACACACACACACACACACACACACACACACACACACACACACACATTAGGTTGGAGATGTCGGAGAGTAGAAAATGTAATTTAGCATGTATGCTATCTTGATTAGAACCATCCACACATTGCCTTTTACTCATTCCTGGTAGCAGGTCAAGAGGTCGTGTCGAGAGCCCTAGAGAATCACTTTGACAGGGCCTGGACTTTATCACAGTGCCTCGAGTCCTCTAGATATCACATAGTGACAGGAAAAGAGTGAACACTGTCCCTAACCTTCTCCTTGGGTCCTAACCCACAGCCTTCACCTTCTACGGCTGGGTACCTTTTACTGTGGAACCTCAGCACCAGAAGGATCATTAGGAGCCATAGAACCTGACTCAGATGGAACCGTTGCTAGACTGTGACTGTTCTGGATGGACTCTGTGGTCCGTTAGGTAGACTGTGACTGTTCTGGACAGACTCTGTGGTCCGTTACTAGACTGTGACTGTTCTGGACAGACTCTGTGGTCCGTTAGGTAGACTGTGACTGTTCTGGACAGACTCTGTGGTCCGTTACTAGACTGTGACTGTTCTGGACAGACTCTGTGGTCCGTTACTAGACTGTGACTGTTCTGGACAGACTCTGTGGTCCGTTACTAGACTGTGACTGTTCTTGGCGGACTCTGTGGTCCATTAGGTAGACTGTGACTGTTCTGGACAGACTCTGTGGTCCATTAGGTAGACTGTGACTGTTCTGGACAGACTCTGTGGTCCGTTAGGTAGACTGTGACTGTTCTGGATGGACTCTGTGGTCCGTTACTAGACTGTGAATGTTCTTGGCAGACTCTGTGGTCCGTTACTAGACTGTGACTGTTCTGGACAGACTCTGTGGTCCGTTACTAGACTGTGACTGTTCTGGACAGACTTTGTGGTCTGTTAGGTAGACTGTGAATGTTCTGGACAGACTCTGTGGTCCGTTACTAGACTGTGACTGTTCTGGACAGACTCTGTGGTCCGTTAGGTAGACTGTGACTGTTCTGGACAGACTCTGTGGTCCGGTAGGTAGACTGTGACTGTTCTGGACAGACTCTGTGGTCCGTTACTAGACTGTGACTGTTCTGGACAGACTCTGTGGTCCGTTACTAGACTGTGACTGTTCTGGACAGACTCTGTGGTCCATTAGGTAGACTGTGACTGTTCTGGACGGACTCTGTGGTCCATTAGTTAGACTGTGACTGTTCTGGATGGACTCTGTGGTCCATTAGGTAGACTGTGACTGTTCTGGACAGACTCTGTGGTCCGTTAGGTAGACTGTGACTGGTCTTGGCGGACTCTACGACCATTACTCATGGAAGAGAAGAGACATGTTTGTGAATTGCAGACATGGTTGGACAGAGCTACTGAACAGGGGCACTCCGCCACACGTTCTATTCATTTAGGGCCCCTTTCCCAGTTGAGATAAGCATGCGCCCACTTTGACGTTGGCCTTAAATCATTCATTGATTTCAATGGGAGACTTGAAACAGAAATCTGATAACTTTAAAGTTTCATAAACATTAGTGGTTGGAATAGAAGTAAAGTTTTGCAAACACATAATGATCTTGAGAGAGATACCTTACTGCTAGATTATAATGATATATCTATTATCGGTAGAGAGAGAGATACCTTACTGCTAGATTATAATGATATATCTATTATCTGTAGAGAGAGAGATACCTTACTGCTAGATTATAATGATATATCTATTATCGGTAGAGAGAGAGATACCTTACTGCTAGATTATAATGATATATCTCTTATCTGTAGAGAGAGAGATATATTTTACTACTAGATTATAATGATATATCTATTATCTGTAGAGAGAGAGATACCTTACTGCTAGATTATAATGATATATCTATTATCTGTAGAGAGAGAGATACCTTACTGCTAGATTATAATGATATATCTATTATCTGTAGAGAGAGAGATACCTTACTGCTAGATTATAATGATATATCTCTTATCTGTAGAGAGAGAGATATATTTTACTACTAGATTATAATGATATATCTATTATCTGTAGAGAGAGAGATACCTTACTCCTAGATTATAATGATATATCTATTATCGGTAGAGAGAGAGATACCTTACTGCTAGATTATAATGATATATCTATTATCTGTAGAGAGAGAGATACCTTACTGCTAGATTATAATGATATATCTATTATCTGTAGAGAGAGAGATACCTTACTGCTAGATTATAATGATATATCTATTATCGGTAGAGAGAGAGATACCTTACTACTAGATTATAATGATATATCTATTATCTGTAGAGAGAGAGATACCTTACTGCTAGATTATAATGATATATCTATTATCTGTAGAGAGAGAGATACCTTACTGCTAGATTATAATGATATATCTCTTATCTGTAGAGAGAGAGATACCTTACTACTAGATTATAATGATATATCTATTATCTGTAGAGAGAGAGATACCTTACTGCTAGATTATAATGATATATCTATTATCTGTAGAGGGAGAGATACCTTACTACTAGATTATAATGATATATCTATTATCTGTAGAGAGAGAGATACCTTACTGCTAGATTATAATGATATATCTCTTATCTGTAGAGAGAGAGATACCTTACTACTAGATTATAATGATATATCTCTTATCTGTAGAGAGAGAGATACCTTACTGCTAGATTATAATGATATATCTATTATCTGTAGAGAGAGAGATACCTTACTGCTAGATTATAATGATATATCTATTATCTGTAGAGAGAGAGATACCTTACTGCTAGATTATAATGATATATCTATTATCTGTAGAGGGAGAGAGATACCTTACTGCTAGATTATAATGATATATCTATTATCGGTAGAGAGAGAGATACCTTACTGCTAGATTATAATGATATATCTATTATCTGTAGAGAGAGAGATACCTTACTGCTAGATTATAATGATATATCTATTATCTGTAGAGAGAGAGATACCTTACTGCTAGATTATAATGATATATCTATTATCGGTAGAGGGAGAGATACCTTACTACAAGATTATAATGATCTATCTATTATATACACTACATAGCCACTACATAGACACTACATAGCCACTACATAGCCACTACATAGACACTACATAGCCACTACATAGACACTACATAGCCACTACATAGCCACTACATAGACACTACATAGACACTCCATCTACATGACATCAGACAGAGCCTTTGATTTGGATCTCCTCTATGACTACATAGTCCACGTCCCAATTAGCTCCCTATTCCCTATGTAGTGCACCATGGGCCCTGGTCTAGAGTAGTGTGCTATATAGGGAATAGGGTTCTATAGGGCCCTGGTCTAGAGTAGTGTGCTATGTAGGGAATAGGGTTCTATAGGGCCCTGATCTAGAGTAGTGTGCTACGTAGGGAATAGGGCCCTGGTCTAGAGTAGTGTGCTATGTAGGGAATAGGGAGCCATTTGGAATTAAAACCTAGTCTTTCAGATTTTTCTCCGTCAATGACTTCAGAACCTTTGATCCGGTACTCTCTCAATGACTCCAGAACCTTTGATCCGGTACTCTCTCAATAACTTCAGAACAATTGATCCGGTACTCTCTCAATAACTTCAGAACAATTGATCCGGTACTCTCTCAATGACTCCAGAACCTTTGATCCGGTACTCTCTCAATGACTCCAGAACAATTGATCCGGTACTCTCTCAATGACTCCAGAACCTTTGATCCGGTACTCTCTCAATGACTCCTGAGCATTTGATCCGGTACTCTCTCAATGACTTCAGACAGAGTCTTTGAGTTGATCTGGCCCTCTCCGGGGAGGTAGACTTGTCACATGGGTAGTAAATTAGTCCTGGCACCCTCAGCCTTCTCCCATTGACCTCCAGCACAGGGCCCTCTGTAACCCCTGACCCCTAGCCTCTTATGGAGAGGCTCTATAGACTTGCCAAGCTAAGGTAAACACAGCCAGTAAATGAGAACAGGTTTGAGGGGAGGGGATGGGGATGGGGGGGGGGTTGATGTAACACTGCCACCAGACATGGTTCAGAGCTAGAGC
>NC_088396.1:53781189-53916189 GCF_034236695.1 Oncorhynchus nerka
TTTGTACTGCTTAGGAATGGAATTTAGAATGTTTGTACTGCTTAGGAATGGAATTTAGAATGTTTGTACTGCGTAGGAATGGAATTTAGAATGTTTGTACTGCGTAGGAATGGAATTTAGAATGTTTGTACTGCGTAGGAATGGAATTTAGAATGTTTGTACTGCGTAGGGGAATATACAACGACATACCATGAAATACAATGGTGTGAAATGAGACTGAAATAGTGGTGATATGGTAGTATCAGAAATTCAGAACAGACAAAACGTTTTTATTTGGCTCAGTTGTGGCTTGGCCAGTTAGGGGCTTAAACAATGGCAGATGTACTTCAAACCACCTGCACCATTGATAATGGCTGCATATCAATTGAAATACTTTCTATTGGCTGTGTTTTTCTCACTCCGTCCCTTATCGCACTGCTGCCAGAGACAGAATGGGTGTCAGAGGTGAAGAAGAGAAAACAAACCGGGACTCCCTTTCAGGTTGTTAAGAATTGCCACTGTAGCTCAATTTCATCTTGCGATGTTAGCATCTATTCAACCACCTCTCGTTTAACTTCTCAAAGCATTGCCGTACAGAACTTAGCTGCTGTCTCTTCCCCTGTCTCGTTCTTTGTCATCCCCCCCCCCCCCCCTCCTCAGCTGTTAATGACGATTACGTGCGGAGCGATTTATATCCGTGGGAAATAAATGTAAAGATACACATCTCCTTCTAACGTTTCAGCATTCTTGCGTCTGTAACGTTAACGTTTTATTTTCCCTCTTTATGATGATGATGATCGGGACCTGTTCAATTAGTGATTTGTTAATCGTTAAAACGTTAATCCTAAAGTCATTTTTAAACGTTCAGAACCGGCCATCCATCCACAACAGCTCCGTGCTGTTGGCGTAAAGGCCCCACACTGCTGTTCTGCAGAATGAACGAGTCGTGCGTTCCACCTGGCCACCACCACCACGTTCAGCAGCGTCTTTCCGCGCATCACGTTAAGAGTGGAAGCCTTTTCTGTTACTGTTCTTATTCAGGAACCCATTGATGGTAAAGATACCTTTCTTTACTTCGAGGTGTTGTGTGATTGATGTGTGGAAATTGTATGCAACTGTTCGATTTGATAATGATTACAACCAAAACATCGGCTCAGAGAGGGGTGTGGAATGCCAAGCTCCAGCTGAAAAGTGCTCGTTTGTTAAAGGCCCGAGGGTGGATAGCACTTAGACGTGCATGTGTTTGCCTTTCTAAAGTAGGTCTTAAATCATCGTTAAAGATCCTGTAAGATCTGTTTTGGGAAATGATATCTGATGAGCCAATCTGTACTACTTTATGCAAAATAGTCCCACCCGTCTCTAAAAACACACGTGTTTTCTCTCTGCTAAATGCAGCCACATCTTCAAACAGAACAAGGTCATTCCATTTCCCATTATCTCAGTCTTGTATTTACACAATGGTTTCACTTTCACACGTACCTATAGTTTAACAAAAGACTGTACTTTAAATGGGTTATTATCATAACAAATGCACCGATGTAGTCAATCACAGTGATGAAGGTATTATCCTGGTCTCTAGTGGGTTAATCACAGTGATGAAGGTATTCTCCTGGTGGGTTAATCACAGTGATGAAGTATTCTCCTGGTGGGTTAATCACAGTGATGAAGGTATTCTCCTGGTCTCTAGTGGGTTAATCACAGTGATGAAGGTATTCTCCTGGTCTCTAGTGGGTTAATCACAGTGATGAAGGTATTCTTAACCTACATTACTTGAGAAAGTTACTGAAACAGTCATGTCTCGAGTGGGTTAATCACAGTGATCAGCCTTAGCTTATTTGGTTTCGGGTGCCGAGATTAAGGGGTGGAACGGCGTCAAGGAAACAGAACCGAAAACTGTAAAATAACAAAATTATTTGAGGAACAGAACCCGAACACGAAACTGATCTATACTGTTCTGGAACAGAACCGTTATTTTTAAAACGCTTGAGAACCGGTTAAAAATGTTTATTTTTAACATATAATCAGAACAAAGCCCTCCCTCTGTAACTCAGTGTCTGCCTGCTGGAAATATCTCCCAGTGTGGTTGTGTATGCTGCCTTTTAGAGGTCGACTGATTATGTGTAGGCTACCTTTGTAATGCGGTCAAGGAGAGGGACCGACTTCGGCGGAGGTCGTGACAACCTTACCCCTCTCCTTCTGAAGGATAGCTTACTGTAGCCTACTGACGACGTCACAAGCATGATTCAGAAATTAGGGAGAGATGTTTAATTATACCAAAAATATAAACACTACATGCAAAAAAAATGTCAAAGATTTTTCTGCGTTATATAAAGGAAATCACTCAATTTAAATAAATTCATTAGGACCTAATCTATGGATTCCACTTGACTGGGCAGGGGCACAGCCACTGGGGAGCCAGGCCCAGCCAATGACCCAGCCAATCCCCACAAATTCTCTAAAATGACGTTGGAGGCGGCTTATGGTAGAGAAATTAACGTTACATTTTCTGGCAACAGCTTTGGTGGACATACCTACAGTCAGGATGCCAATTTCACCCTCCCTCAAAACTGGAGACATCTGTGGCATTGTGTTGTGTGACAAAACTGCACATTTTAGGGTGGCCTTTTCTTCTCCCCAGCACAAGGTGCACCTGCGTAATTAATGATCATGCTGTGTAATCAGCCACAGCTGTCAGGTGAATGGATTATCTTTTCAAAGGAGAAACGCTCACGAAGAAAGATCAAAACAAATTCATTCACCAAATTTCAGAGATGTTTTATTTCAGCTCAACACTTTACATGTTACGTTTATATATATTTTTTTTACAGTGTAGAAATAAAGATAGAATGGATTGACTTTTTCAATGCTAGTTAAGGATCGCGTTTCACATTGGATTTATTAACTACAAAAAAGGTAAGATATGTTTTTATTTTTTTTATTATTGTGCTGCTTTGCACATACACGATTGTTAGCTAGCTAGCGTATGCTCTGGTCCGACGTTAAACCAACTCATTGTTAGCTAGCTAGCGTATGCTCTGGTCCGACGTTAAACCAACTCATTGTTAGCTAGCTAGCGTATGCTCTGGTCCGCCGTTAAACCAACTCATTGTTAGCTAGCTAGCGTATGCTCTGGTCCGCCGTTAAACTTGTCATCTCCCGTCTGGATTACTGCAACTCGCTGTTGGCTGGGCTCCCTGCCTGTGCCATTAAACCCCTACAACTCATCCAGAACGCCGCAGCCCGTCTGGTGTTCAACCTTCCCAAGTTCTCTCACGTCACCCCGCTCCTCCGCTCTCTCCACTGGCTTCCAGTTGAAGCTCGCATCCGCTACAAGACCATGGTGCTTGCCTACGGAGCTGTGAGGGGAACGGCACCTCAGTACCTCCAGGCTCTGATCAGGCCCTACACCCAAACAAGGGCACTGCGTTCATCCACCTCTGGCCTGCTCGCCTCCCTACCACTGAGGAAGTACAGTTCCCGCTCAGCCCAGTCAAAACTGTTCGCTGCTCTGGCCCCCCAATGGTGGAACAAACTCCCTCACGACGCCAGGACAGCGGAGTCAATCACCACCTTCCGGAGACACCTGAAACCCCACCTCTTTAAGGAATACCTAGGATAGGATAAAGTAATCCTTCTCACCCCCTTAAAAGACCTAGATGCACTATTGTAAAGTGGCTGTTCCACTGGATGTCATAAGGTGAAAGCACCAATTTGTAAGTCGCTCTGGATAAGAGCGTCTGCTAAATGACTTAAATGTAAATGTAAATGTAAACCAACTCATTATTAGCTAGCTAGCGTATGCTCTGGTCCGACGTTAAACCAACTGATTGTTAGCTAGCTAGCGTATGCTCTGGTCCGCCGTTAAACCAACTCATTGTTAGCTAGCTAGCGTATGCTCTGGTCCGACATTAAACCAACTCATTGTTAGCTAGCTAGCGTATGCTCTGGTCCGCCGTTAAACCAACTCATTGTTAGCTAGCTAGTGAATGCTCTGGTCCGCCGTTAAACCAACTCATTGTTAGCTAGCTAGCGTATGCTCTGGTCCGACGTTAAACCAACTCATTGTTAGCTAGCTAGCGTATGCTCTGGTCCGACGTTAAACCAACTCATTGTTAGCTAGCTAGCGTATGCTCTGGTCCGCCGTTAAACCAACTCATTATTAGCTAGCTAGCTAGCGTATGCTCTGGTCCGATGTTAAACCAACTGATTGTTAGCTAGCTAGCGTATGCTCTGGTCCGCCGTTAAACCAACTCATTGTTAGCTAGCTAGCGTATGCTCTGGTCCGACGTTAAACCAACTCATTGTTAGCTAGCTAGCTAGCGTATGCTCTGGTCCGCCGTTAAACCAACTCATTGTTAGCTAGCTAGTGTATGCTCTGGTCCGCCGTTAAACCAACTCATTGTTAGCTAGCTAGCGTATGCTCTGGTCCGACGTTAAACCAACTCATTGTTAGCTAGCTAGCGTATGCTAAAATATTCAAGATCCTCCCTTGTTGTAATTCATTGGTTGTAATTCAGAAATGCCCAGCACTTCAAGGCAAGCTTTCCCCCCCATCCTTCTCACTCTTTCAGTTGCACCTCGCGCTCTACACTGTGACTGTGTGTTTATCTTTCATTACGATTAAACCATGCTGTTAACGTGGGAAAAAAAATACAATTAGTTGTTTATTAACAACTTTCCTATACAGAGTAAATGGCTTTCCCGCTCCACAGAGAGCCGCTTTATCCACACTGATTGGTGAATTCATTTAATGTTGAGCTAAATGTAAACAAAATACACATATTTCAGAGGTTTAAAAAGGAACCGAAAGGAATGATATAAACCGATACTTTTTTTATGGGTTTATTACCGGTTCAGAAATGATTTTTTTTTCCGGGGTCGGGAACGGAACACGAAAAAGAATGGTTCTGTTCAGCGCTATAACAATTTCTGTTTCTGAAATTAAAGAGATGACTGAAAATAGAGATGGAGACAAAAGTTGCTGATTGCAATATGACAACACTCTCGTGGGAACAGTGACCTCACGGTTGAACTCTTTTCTCAGTTTGTCTTCTCACTGCTGGATTCATAGTGATATTAATAGATATGACTCCATCTATCTCTGACAGTGTTGTCACGTTATCACAACCCAGGCTGATCTGATCAAGGTTGGGTTGTGTGTCTGTGTGTGTGTGTGAGGAGTGTTTATTTAGCTGGTGTGTGACAGGTTAACGGGCGTGGTTTGAAGCAGTGCTGATGACAGGTGTAGTTTAGACACTGTGTGCGGTGGCCTTCGTTGTTTTTACACATGGAGCGCTGTCTCTGGGACGCCTTTCATTAAATCAAATCAAATGTATTTATAAAGCCCTTCGTACATCAGCTGATATCTCAAAGTGCTGTACAGAAACCCAGCCTAAAACCCCAAACAGCAAAGCAATGCAGGTGTAGAAGCACGGTGGCTAGGAAAAACTGCCCTAGAAAGGCCAAAACCTAGGAAGAAACCTAGAGAGGAACCAGGAGAGTCAGATCCCCAGATTAGAGAGTCAGTATGTCTCTCTCTCTCACTCTCTTTCCACAGCAGAGATGATGAGTACTGCTTAAGTGTTTCTTATGCTCATCTGGCTCTCTCGTGTTCTGTGAGAGATTGTAGGCTTCATAACACAAGAGTAGCACAAGGCTAGCACAAGGCTACTTCTCTCATGTTCTGTGAGAGAATGTAGGCTTCATAGCACAAGGCTAGCTACTTCTCGCTTGTTATAAAGTGAATAGCGGATGTCCATAAAGATGGAGGCACCCATGCGCTTACTGTCACGACTTTCTTCCTGGGAAGTAGAGGCGGACCAAAACGCAGTCTGGTTGAAGTTCATGGTTCTTTAATAAGAGACACTTAACATGAACAAACTACAAAACAATAAACGTGGCAAAACCCGAAACAGCCCCCTCTGGTGCAGTAAACACAAAGACAGGAAAGAACTACCCACAAAACCCAACACAAAACAGGCTACCTAAATATGGTTCCCAATCAGAGACAATGACTAACACCTGCCTCTGATTGAGAATCATATCAGGCCAAACATAGAAATAGACAAACCAGACACACAACATAGAATGCCCACCCAGCTCACGTCCTGACCAACACTAAAACAAGGAAAACACAAAAGAACTATGGTCAGAACGTGACACTTACCATATTGTACATTGCTCTCCATGACTATTTTGCATGGTCATTAGCCAGTATACATTATCCCAATTTGATCTTTATACACGTTTGCCATTAGAACAGAACTTGGCCGGTGTTTTTCATTTTTAGGGTCATAGTCCTGAAATGGGTTTTCAATGATAGAGCTTAATATGAAATGTTTGCTGCTCTGAGGCAGTGGGTGGAATTTACACTGTCTCAACATGTATGACATTATACCAGTTATCTGGCTGTCTGCTCAGGGATCCATAATAAACCCCAGGAAGAGTAGCTGCTGCCTTGGCAGAAACTAATGGGGATCCATAATAAACCCCAGGAAGAGTAGATGCTGCCTTGGCAGGAACTAAATGGGGATCCATAATAAACCCCAGGAAGAGTAGCTGCTGCGTTTCGTTCTCGGAGCGTTCAGAGTGCACACTAGACGTTCTTGCCGAGGCATAGGGTTGACCTAACAATAGCAGTCAAGCACCCAAGCTAACGTTGGCTAGCTTGCAAGCTACTTCCAGACACAAATGAGAGATCACCCCACTCTGACCATTCCACTCACCTTAGCAGAGCTGTTTAGGCTGTTTTCATGTTATCCAGAGTGACTGAAACTATGGCAACAATTTAATTACTTATTTTTTACCGCCGTTTATTGACACCGGCCATGTTGTCGTAATTTTGGGAGTTTTTTCTGCGCTCTGGCACACTCAGATGAGAGTACTCTGAAATCGCAGTAGATGGCCAGAGCCAATTTACCAGCTCCATCCCATGAACAGTTGTCGCAGTGAAATCATGAATGGTTACTTGCATAGTGGAGTCTTTTGTTTAGACATGTAGCTAGCTAGCTAAACAATGAGGCATTGTCACAACTCATAACATTACTACCCTGCATGAATCTTCAGGTAGCTAACCAACCAGGTTCAACGTTAGCTAAGTGACGTTAGGCTATAACTAGCAAAGAACATGGCTCTGAGATATGAATAATATTACTATACCGATCTTACGCGTAACGTTAGCTACCTAGCCAGCCAGCTAACGTTAGCTAGCTAGCTAATAGTATGCTTTAACTTGAAATACACAACTTTCTGACAAAATTAGAAATGTGTAATATCTGAAAATTTAGCTGGCTAGACTATCTTACCAGTCAGTATACATCGGTGGACGGTTCTCCCTCTCTGTCACGGAGGCCATGGTTGCCTTTAGTTTGAAGATGTAATCCAGAGACAGGTGTTTATACAACAGCCTTCTGTGCGTTCTCTTTTTATCTCTCTAGGAATATTTTTCAATCAAACGCCAGAATTTTCTCTATCTTCTTACCTATCATACTCTAATTCCACAGGAAATTTAAAAAAAATTGCTTTTTGCAGGTCTACTACGTGATATCATTCAATAAAGCTGTGTCAGAAAATATTACCTTATAAATGATTACCTACACATACTGACCAGCTCATATTATAGACAGGATTACCTACACATACTGACCAGCTCATATTATAGACAGGATTACCTACACATACTGACCAGCTCATATTATAGACAGGATTACCTACACATACTGACCAGCTCATATTATAGACAGGATTACCTACACATACTGACCAGCTCATATTATAGACAGGATTACCTACACATACTGACCAGCTCATATTATAGACAGGATTACCTACACATACTGACCAGCTCATATTATAGACAGGATTACCTACACATACTGACCAGCTCATATTATAGACAGGATTACCTACACATACTGACCAGCTCATATTATAGACAGGATTACCTACACATACTGACCAGCTCATATTATAGACAGGATTACCTACACATACTGACCAGCTCATATTATAGACAGGATTACCTACACATACTGACCAGCTCATATTATAGACAGGATTACCTACACATACTGACCAGCTCATATTATAGACAGAATTACCTACACATACTGACCAGCTCATATTATAGACAGAAGCGTGCTACATGGCAGACCAATCCTAACTCATCTCTCGGTAATTTTAATCGTATTTACAGATGGTTTGTTATTAAGGCACATGAAAGTTCACATGTTCCGGAAGGCATTCATTATCTCAGCCAATCAGGATTACCTAGACATACTGACCAGCTCAAATAGACAGTTAGCGTCATATATGTCAGACTAATCACAACCCATCTCTCAGCATGTCCAACCCACTCATTATCTCAGCCAATCATGGCTAGCGGGAAGGTTGCTGTCTTTTTAGCTTTGGCTCAACCAACTTGGCTCGTAATTTAACATTTTTGTTCGTAGTTACAGATGGAATACAAGTTTGTTATTAAGACACATGAAAGTTCACCTGTCCCAGAAGGCATTTCTGCCCAAAAACAGATTAAGATTTTTTTTTAAAGTTTACTTTCAAACATCTCTCCTGTGAAGTAGACGCGACATAAGTTTAGTTTCCTGAATTTAATTTTATTCATTCATTGTTAACTGATCCATACCAGAAGTCCTTATATGGTAGTATTTATTGTAATTTATTGTAAAACACTCAGCCTGTTTCCACATGCTCAGGGCTCTAGGTCTGTGGTCCTTTTCGGTCATAGTAGCTGTTTGTCTAGGAAGAAATTCCATGATTCTGAGAGTCTCAATTGTTCACTTTAACATGTTTTGGCCAAACAAAAAGCAAAGATTGCAAACTCTTTGCACAAGCATGACATTTAACCGTTTCCACTGAAACAGACATGTGACAAAAACACATGGACTTACATTTACATTACATTTAAGTCATTTAGCAGACGCTCTTATCCAGAGCGACTTACAAATTGGTGCTTTCACCTTATGACATCCAGTGGAACAGCCACTTTACAATAGTGCATCTAGGTCTTTTAAGGGGGGAGAAGGATTACTTTATCCTATCCTAGGTATTCCTTAAAGAGGTGGGGTTTCAGGTGTCTCCGGAAGGTGGTGATTGACTCCGCTGTCCTGGCGTCGTGAGGGAGTTTGTTCCACCATTGGGGGGCCAGAGCAGCGAACAGTTTTGACTGGGCTGAGCGGGAACTGTACTTCCTCAGTGGTAGGGAGGCGAGCAGGCCAGAGGTGGATGAACGCAGTGCCCTTGTTTGGGTGTAGGGCCTGATCAGAGCCTGGAGGTACTGAGGTGCCGTTCCCCTCACAGCTCCGTAGGCAAGCACCATGGTCTTGTAGCGGATGCGAGCTTCAACTGGAAGCCAGTGGAGAGAGCGGAGGAGCGGGGTGACGTGAGAGAACTTGGGAAGGTTGAACACCAGACGGGCTGCAGCGTTCTGGATGAGTTGTAGGGGTTTAATGGCACAGGCAGGGAGCCCAGCCAACAGCGAGTTGCAGTAATCCAGACGGGAGATGACAAGTGCCTGGATTAGGACCTGCGCCGCTTCCTGTGTGAGGCAGGGTCGTACTCTGCGGATGTTGTAGAGCATGAACCTACAGGAACGGGCCACCGCCTTGATGTTATTTGAGAACGACAGGGTGTTGTCCAGGATCACGCCAAGGTTCTTAGCGCTCTGGGACGAGGACACAATGGAGTTGTCAACCGTGATGGCGAGATCATGGAACGGGCAGTCCTTCCCCGGGAGGAAGAGCAGCTCCGTCTTGCCGAGGTTCAGCTTGAGGTGATGATCCGTCATCCACACTGATATGTCTGCCAGACATGCAGAGATGCGATTCGCCACCTGGTCGTCAGAAGGGGAAAGGAGAAGATTAATTGTGTGTCGTCTGCATAGCAATGATAGGAGAGACCATGTGAGGTTATGACAGAGCCAAGTGACTTGGTGTATAGCGAGAATAGGAGAGGGCCTAGAACAGAGCCCTGGGGGACACCAGTGGTGAGAGCACGTGGTGAGGAGACGGATTCTCGCCACGCCACCTGGTAGGAGCGACCTGTCAGGTAGGACGCAATCCAAGCGTGGGCCGCGACGGAGATGCCCAACTCGGAGAGGGTGGAGAGGAGGATCTGATGGTTCACAGTATCGAAGGCAGCCGATAGGTCTAGAAGGATGAGAGCAGAGGAGAGAGAGTTAGCTTTAGCAGTGCGGAGCGCCTCCGTGATACAGAGAAGAGCAGTCTTAGTTGAATGACTAGTCTTGAAACCTGACTGATTTGGATCAAGAAGGTCATTCTGAGAGAGATAGCGGGAGAGCTGGCCAAGGACGGCACGTTCAAGAGTTTTGGAGAGAAAAGAAAGAAGGGATACTGGTCTGTAGTTGTTGACATCGGAGGGATCGAGTGTAGGTTTTTTCAGAAGGGGTGCAACTCTCGCTCTCTTGAAGACGGGAGGGACGTAGCCAGCGGTCAGGGATGAGTTGATGAGCGAGGTGAGGTAAGGGAGAAGGTCACCGGAGATGGTCTGGAGAAGAGAGGAGGGGATAGGGTCAAGCGGGCAGGTTGTTGGGCGGCCGGCCGTCACAAGACGCGAGATGTCATCTGGAGAGAGAGGGGAGAAAGAGGTCAGAGCACAGGGTAGGGCAGTGTGAGCAGAACCAGCGGTGTCGTTTGACTTAGCAAACGAGGATCGGATGTCGTCGACCTTCTTTTCAAAATGGTTGACGAAGTCATCTGCAGAGAGGGAGGAGGGGGGAGGGGGAGGAGGATTCAAGAGGGAGGAGAAGGTGGCAAAGAGCTTCCTAGGGTTAGAGGCAGATGCTTGGAATTTAGAGTGGTAGAAAGTGGCTTTAGCAGCAGAGACAGAGGAGGAAAATGTAGAGAGGAGGGAGTGAAAGGATGCCAGGTCCGCAGGGAGGCGAGTTTTCCTCCATTTCCGCTCGGCTGCCCGGAGCCCTGTTCTGTGAGCTCGCAATGAGTCGTCGAGCCACGGAGCGGGAGGGGAGGACCGAGCCGGCCTGGAGGATAGGGGACATAGAGAGTCAAAGGATGCAGAAAGGGAGGAGAGGAGGGTTGAGGAGGCAGATATCAGGAGATAGGTTGGAGAAGGTTTGAGCAGAGGGAAGAGATGATAGGATGGAAGAGGAGAGAGTAGCGGGGGAGAGAGAGCGAAGGTTGGGACGGCGCGATACCATCCGAGTAGGGGCAGTGTGGGAAGTGTTGGATGAGAGCGAGAGGGAAAAGGATACAAGGTAGTGGTCGGAGACTTGGAGGGGAGTTGAGGTTAGTGGAGGAACAGCATCTAGTAAAGATGAGGTCGAGCGTATTGCCTGCCTTGTGAGTAGGGGGGGAAGGTGAGAGGGTGAGGTCAAAAGAGGAGAGGAGTGGAAAGAAGGAGGCAGAGAGGAATGAGTCAAAGGTAGACGTGGGGAGGTTAAAGTCGCCCAGAACTGTGAGAGGTGAGCCGTCCTCAGGAAAGGAGCTTATCAACGCATCAAGCTCATTGATGAACTCTCCGAGGGAACCTGGAGGGCGATAAATGATAAGGATGTTAAGCTTGAAAGGGCTGGTAACTGTGACAGCATGGAATTCAAAGGAGGCGATAGACAGATGGGTAAGGGGAGAAAGAGAGAATGACCACTTGGGAGAGATGAGGATCCCGGTGCCACCACCCCGCTGACCAGAAGCTCTCGGGGTGTGCGAGAGCACGTGGGCGGACGAAGAGAGAGCAGTAGGAGTAGCGGTGTTGTCTGTGGTGATCCATGTTTCCGTCAGAGCCAAGAAGTCGAGGGACTGGAGGGAGGCATAGGCTGAGATGAACTTTGCCTTGTTGGCCGCAGATCGGCAGTTCCAGAGGCTACCGGAGACCTGGAACTCCACGTGGGTCGTGCGCGCTGGGACCACCAGATTAGGGTGGCCGCGGCCATGCGGTGTGGAGCGTTTGTATGGTCTGTGCAGAGAGGAGAGAACAGGGATAGACAGACACATAGTTGACAGGCTAGAGAAGAGGCTACGCTAATGCAGAGGAGATTGGAATGACAAGTGGACTACACGTCTCGAATGTTCAGAAAGTTAAGCTTACGTAGCAAGAATCTAATTGACTAAAATGATTAAAATGATACAGTACTGCTAAGGTAGGCTAGCTGCGTTGTTGACACTACCCTAATCAAGTCGTTCCGTTGAGTGTGAAGTTTCTACAATGCTGCTTTTCAGGGGCTAGCTTGCTAGCTAGCAGTGTTGGTTACGTTACGTTGCGTTAGGAGAACGACAATAGCTGGCTAGCTAACCTAGAAAATCGCTCTAGACTACACAATTATCTTTGAAACAAAGACGGCTATGTAGCTAGCTATGTAGCTAGCTACGATCAAACAAATCACACCGTTGGGACTGTAATGAAATGAAATGAAAATGTGATACTACCTGTGGAGCGAAGCGGAATGCGACCGGAATGCGAAAGTTCTATTCAGTAGACGTTGGCTGGCTATTGGCTAGCTAGGAGTGTCTCCTACGTTAAGGACGACAAAATAGCTGGCTAGCTAACCTCGGTAAATTAAGATAATCACTCTAAGACTACACACTCTAACTACACAATTATCTTGGATACGAAGACAGCAAAGAAAACTATGTAGCTAGCTAATACTACACTAATCAAGTCGTTCAGTTGAGTGTGATAGTTACTACAGTGCTACGGTAGCCGGTGAACGTATGCTAGCTGGCTAGCTGCTAGGCAGATAGGAGGACGACGAAATACGATAATAACGCAATTATCACTCTAAGACTCCACACTCTAAACTACACAATTATCTTGGATACGAAGACAGCAAAGACAACTATGTAGCTAGCTAACACTACACTAATCAAGTCGTTCAGTTGAGTGTGATAGTTACTACAGTGCTACGGTAGACGGTGAACGTGTTGGGCAGATAGGAGACGACGAAATACGATAATTACGCAATTATCTTTGATACAACGACGACTATGTAGCTAGCTAAGAAGAAATTGCTAAGATTAGACAAATCAGACCGTTGTACTATAATGAAATGTAATGAAATGTAATGAAAAAGTTATACAACCTGCAGACCGAAGCGCGGATGCGACCGGCTCGCTCCAACCCGGAAGTAGAAAAACTTGAAGAACAGATGCAACGTTTGGTAACAGAATGACAGCACCAACAGCACCAACCGCACCGACCGCACCAACCGCACCAACCGCACCGACCGCACCAACCGTACCAACGGCACCGACCGCACCGACCGCACCGACCGCACCAACAGCACCGACCGCACCAACAGCACCAACCGCACCAACGGCACCAACGGCACCAACCGCACCGACCGCACCAACGGCACCAACCGCACCAACGGCACCGACGGCACCAACAGCACCAACCGCACCGACCGCACCAACGGCACCGACCGCACCGACCGTACCAACGGCACCGACCGCACCGACCGCACCAACAGCACCAACAACACCAACGGCACCAACAACACCAACGGCACCAACCGCACCAACCGCACCAACCGCACCAACAACACCAACCGCACCAACAACACCAACCGCACCAACCGCACCAACGGCAATACAGCCTTCTTCATCTCTCTCTACCCTCATATTTCACTTGATTTACAGTATCTTGTTTTTATGTATCACCAAATAGATCTACACTGAGTGGACAAAACAATAAGAACACCTGCTCTTTCCATGACATAGACTGAACAGGTAAATCCAGGTGAAATCTATGATCCCTTATTAATGTCACTTGTTAAATCCACTTGTTAAATCCAATTCTATCAGTGTACATGAAGGGGAGGAGTCAGGTTCCAAAATTATTTTTAAGCCTTGAGACAATTGAGACATGGATTGTGTATGTGTGCCATGCAGAGGGTGAATTGGCAAGACAACATATTCAAGTACCTTTGAATGGGGTATGGTAGTAGAACTGCGACGCTACTGGGTTATTCACGCTCAACAGTTTCCTGTGTGTATCAAGAACGGTCCACCACCCAAAGGACATCCAGCCAAGTTGACGCCAGTGTGGGAAGCATTGGAGTCAACATGGGCCAGTATCCCTGTGGAACGCTTTTCAACACCCTGTAGAGTCCATGTCCCCGACGAATTGAGGCTGTTCTGAGAGTTTTAAAAAATGGGGGTGGGGGGGGGTGCAACTCAATATTAGGAATGTGTTCTAAATGTTTTTTTACTTTACGAATATTCAGCCTGCTCCATACAACAACAAGTAGTGAATCGTCCTCCGTAGGACCGATATAAATTCACCTTTAGAGAGACATGCTGTTACTGGTTAGTTCCACCCGTCCCCAGGATGTCCTGATTTACTAGGATCAGAGTTGTTCCTCTGTTTCTGTTGTTGTGGGTCCGAGAGCCGAAACATTCCTCAGATATCAGGTGACCCCCACCCCTCTTTGATTCTCTCTGAGTTGTGGGGGTCCAGGGGAGGAGGGTAGCACTCCTTTGTCTGGGCGCTTCAGACCTGAATGACTCCTGTTCATGGGACTGCGTCACAAATGGCTCCCTATTCACTAAACAGTGCACTATTTATGACCAGAGCCCTCTACAGGGCGCAGGCAGTGACTCATATTCCGATCGTGGCCTCTGCGGCGTCAAGCTCACTTTTACGTGGACACAGGCTGTCAGATATAGTTCTATAACAAAGATGGATTCCTCTGATTCCTTTCTTCTCTTTCTCCAGGGATCAGGGGTCAGGGGGCTCACATCTGTCCCTGTGCTCCCTTCTCCTTCATCCCCTTCTCCGTCCTCCTCCTCCTCCTTTCTGTCAGTCCTTCACCTCAACCTCTCTTGCCACCCTCTCCCTCCCCCTCCACTAGGCTAACCTCCCTCCCCCTCCTCCCAACTCCATCCTTTCTGTCAGTCCTTCACCTCACCCTCTCCCTCCCCCTCCACTAGGCTAACCTCCCCCCCTCCACTAGGCTAACCTCCCTCCCCCTCCTCCCAACTCCATCCTTTCTCCACCTCCAACATGCCATTTAAAAAATGTACATATATTTGACCTTTATTTAACTGGGCAAGTCAGTTAAGAACAAATTCTTATTTTCAATGACGGCCTAGGAACAGTGGGTTAACTACCTTGTACAGGGGCAGAACAACAGATGTTTACCTTGTCAGCTCAGGGATTCGACCTTGCAACCTTTCGGTTACAAGTCCAACGTGCATAATGTCATAGAGCTCTGTTGAGTACTCCACTAGGCTACCTGCAGCCATTATCCTCCTCACCCTCATTCTCCACCTTCCAACCCTTCTCCCATCCTCCCTGCCATTCCTCCTCCACCCTCCCATCCTCCCTGCCATTCCTCCTCCACCCTCTACCTCCGCCCTCTCATCCTCCCTGCCATTCCTGCTCCACCCTCCCATCCTCCCTGCCATTCCTCCTCCACCCTCCCATCCTCCCTGCCATTCCTCCTCCACCCTCTACCTCCGCCCTCTCATCCTCCCTGCCATTCCTCCTCCACCCTCCCATCCTCCCTGCCATTCCTCCTCCACCCTCTACCGCCGCCCTCCCATCCTCCCTGCCATTCCTCCTCCACCCTCTACCGCCGCCCTCCCATCCTCCCTGCCATTCCTCCTCCACCCTCTACCGCCACCCTCCCATCCTCCCTGCCATTCCTCCTCCACCCTCTACCGCCGCCCTCCCATCCTCCCTGCCATTCCTCCTCCACCCTCTACCGCCGCCCTCCCATCCTCCCTGCCATTCCTCCTCCACCCTCTACCGCCGCCCTCCCATCCTCCCTGCCATTCCTCCTCCACCCTCTACCGCCACCCTCCCATCCTCCCTGCCATTCCTCCTCCACCCTCTACCGCCGCCCTCCCATCCTCCCTCCAGGGTTTCAGGAATCCTTGTCTCACTAGGTGACAGGAGTGTGACACAGAACCCAGGCAGAATGTCAAACCAACACTCTGTTAGAGCTGTCTCAGTGTTCCGGAACGCTCCCTTAACATTCCAGAGGGAAGTGGGACAGAACACTCATGTGTGTGAAACATCCATTTCCTGGTTTCCTTTATATTTTTCCACCTCTTGTTTTCTGTCTCTTTTGTCCTCTTCCTGTTCCACTGCTTTCTGTTTGTGTGTCCATTCCTCATTAACCTGGGTGTTGTTGTTTTGGTGTGGGTTCTCCACATACCTGGTCTCTACCTTCCCCCCTGACTCTAGAGGTCCTTATGAGGTCTCTACCTTCCTCCCCTGATCCTAGAGGTCTTAATGAGGTCTCTACCTTCCTCCCCTGATCCTAGAGGTCCTTATGAGGTCTCTACCTTCCTCCCCTGATCCTAGAGGTCCTTATGAGGTCTCTACCTTCCTCCCCTGATCCTAGAGGTCTTAATGAGGTCTCTACCTTCCCCCCTGACTCTAGAGGTCTTAATGAGGTCTCTACCTTCCCCCCTGACTCTAGAGGTCTTAATGAGGTCTCTACCTCCCCCTGATTCTAGAGTTCTTTAATGAGGTCTCTACATTCCCCCCTGACTCTAGAGGTCTTAATGAGGTCTCTACCTCCCCCCTGATTCTAGAGTTCTTTAATGAGGTCTCTACATTCCCCCCTGATCTCAGAGGTCTTTATGGGGTCTCTAACTTCCTCCCCTGATCTCAGAGGTCTTAATGAGGTCTCTACCTTCCTCCCCTGATCCTAGAGGTCTTAATGAGGTCTCTACCTTCCTCCCCTGATCTCAGAGGACTTTGTGACGTCTCTACCGTCCCCCCTGACCTCAGAAGTCTTTATGGGGTCTCTACCTTCCCCCTGATCTCAGACGTCTTTATGAGGTCTCAACCCCCCCCCCCCCCTGATTCTAGAGGTCTTCTACCTTCCCCCCTGATTCTAGAGGTCTTTATGGGGTCTCTACCTTCCCCCCTGATTCTAGAGGTCTTCTACCTTCCCTCTATATCTGTCCCTCTCAGTACACAGTCCTTAGCCCCATACCCTCTCTCTCCCCCCCATACACCCTCTCTCTCTTTCAATTCAATTTCAATTCAAGGGCTTTATTGGCATGGGAAACATGTGTTAACATTGCCAAAGCAAGTGAGGTAGACAACATACAAAGTGAATATATAAAGTGAAAAACAACAAAAATTAACAGTAAACATTACACATACAGAAGTTTCAAAACAGTAAAGACATTACAAATGTCATATTATATATATATATATATATATACAATTTCACTCCCTCTATCCCACATCTACTGAATAGAACTTTCGCATTCCGGTCGCATTCCGCTTCGCTCCACAGGTAGTATCATATTTTCATTTCATTTCATTACAGTCCCAACAGTGTGATTTGTTTGATCGTAGCTAGCTACATAGCTAGCTACATAGCCGTCTTTGTTTCAAAGATAATTGTGTAGTCTAGAGCGATTTTCTAGGTTAGCTAGCCAGCTATTGTCGTTCTCCTAACGCAACGTAACGTAACCAACACTGCTAGCTAGCCAGCTAGCCCCCGAAAAGCAGCATTGTAGAAACTTCACACTCAACGGAACGACTTGATTAGGGTAGTGTCAACAACGCAGCTAGCCTACCTCAGCAGTACTGTATCATTTTAATCATTTTAGTCAATTAGATTCTTTCTACGTAAGCTTAACTTTCTGAACATTCGAGACGTGTAGTCCACTTGTCATTCCAATCTCCTCTGCATTAGCGTAGCCTCTTCTCTAGCCTGTCAACTATGTGTCTGTCTATCCCTGTTCTCTCCTCTCTGCACAGACCATACAAACGCTCCACACCGCATGGCCGCGGCCACCCTAATCTGGTGGTCCCAGCGCGCACAACCCACGTGGAGTTCCAGGTCTCCGGTAGCCTCTGGAACTGCCGATCTGCGGCCAACAAGGCAGAGTTCATCTCAGCCTATGCCTCCCTCCAGTCCCTCGACTTCTTGGCTCTGACGGAAACATGGATCACCACAGACAACACCGCTACTCCTACTGCTCTCTCTTCGTCCGCCCACGTGCTCTCGCACACCCCGAGAGCTTCTGGTCAGCGGGGTGGTGGCACCGGGATCCTCATCTCTCCCAAGTGGTCATTCTCTCTTTCTCCCCTTACCCATCTGTCTATCGCCTCCTTTGAATTCCATGCTGTCACAGTTACCAGCCCTTTCAAGCTTAACATCCTTATCATTTATCGCCCTCCAGGTTCCCTCGGAGAGTTCATCAATGAGCTTGATGCCTTGATAAGCTCCTTTCCTGAGGACGGCTCACCTCTCACAGTTCTGGGCGACTTTAACCTCCCCACGTCTACCTTTGACTCATTCCTCTCTGCCTCCTTCTTTCCACTCCTCTCCTCTTTTGACCTCACCCTCTCACCTTCCCCCCTACTCACAAGGCAGGCAATACGCTCGACCTCATCTTTACTAGATGCTGTTCCTCCACTAACCTCATTGCAACTCCCCTCCAAGTCTCCGACCACTACCTTGTATCCTTTTCCCTCTCGCTCTCATCCAACACTTCCCACACTGCCCCTACTCGGATGGTATCGCGCCGTCCCAACCTTCGCTCTCTCTCCCCCGCTACTCTCTCCTCTTCCATCCTATCATCTCTTCCCTCTGCTCAAACCTTCTCCAACCTATCTCCTGATTCTGCCTCCTCAACCCTCCTCTCCTCCCTTTCTGCATCCTTTGACTCTCTATGTCCCCTATCCTCCAGGCCGGCTCGGTCCTCCCCTCCCGCTCCGTGGCTCGATGACTCATTGCGAGCTCACAGAACAGGGCTCCGGGCAGCCGAGCGGAAATGGAGGAAAACTCGCCTCCCTGCGGACCTGGCATGCTTTCACTCCCTCCTCTCTACATTTTCCTCCTCTGTCTCTGCTGCTAAAGCCACTTTCTACCACTCTAAATTCCAAGCATCTGCCTCTAACCCTAGGAAGCTCTTTGCCACCTTCTCCTCCCTCTTGAATCCTCCTCCCCCTCCCCCCCCCTCCTCCCTCTCTGCAGATGACTTTGTCAACCATTTTGAAAAGAAGGTCGACGACATCCGATCCTCGTTTGCTAAGTCAAACGACACCGCTGGTTCTGCTCACACTGCCCTACCCTGTGCTCTGACCTCTTTCTCCCCTCTTTCTCCAGATGACATCTCGCGTCTTGTGACGGCCGGCCGCCCAACAACCTGCCCGCTTGACCCTATCCCCTCCTCTCTTCTCCAGACCATCTCCGGTGACCTTCTCCCTTACCTCACCTCGCTCATCAACTCATCCCTGACCGCTGGCTACGTCCCTCCCGTCTTCAAGAGAGCGAGAGTTGCACCCCTTCTGAAAAAACCTACACTCGATCCCTCCGATGTCAACAACTACAGACCAGTATCCCTTCTTTCTTTTCTCTCAAAACTCTTGAACGTGCCGTCCTTGGCCAGCTCTCCCGCTATCTCTCTCAGAATGACCTTCTTGATCCAAATCAGTCAGGTTTCAAGACTAGTCATTCAACTTAGACTGCTCTTCTCTGTATCACGGAGGCGCTCCGCACTGCTAAAGCTAACTCTCTCTCCTCTGCTCTCATCCTTCTAGACCTATCGGCTGCCTTCGATATTGTGAACCATCAGATCCTCCTCTCCACCCTCTCCGAGTTGGGCATCTCCGGCGCGGCCCACGCTTGGATTGCGTCCTACCTGACAGGTCGCTCCTACCAGGTGGCGTGGCGAGAATCCGTCTCCTCACCACGTGCTCTCACCACTGGTGTCCCCCAGGGCTCTGTTCTAGGCCCTCTCCTATTCTCGCTACACACCAAGTCACTTGGCTCTGTCATAACCTCACATGGTCTCTCCTATCATTGCTATGCAGACGACACACAATTAATCTTCTCCTTTCCCCCTTCTGACGACCAGGTGGCGAATTGTATCTCTGCATGTCTGGCAGACATATCAGTGTGGATGACGGATCATCGCCTCAAGCTGAACCTCGGCAAGACGGAGCTGCTCTTCCTCCCGGGGAAGGACTGCCCGTTCCATGATCTCGCCATCACGGTTGACAACTCCATTGTGTCCTCGTCCCAGAGCGCTAAGAACCTTGGCGTGATCCTGGACAACACCCTGTCGTTCTCAAATAACATCGGTGGCCCGTTCCTGTAGGTTCATGCTCTACAACATCCGCAGAGTACGACCCTGCCTCACACAGGAAGCGGCGCAGGTCCTAATCCAGGCACTTGTCATCTCCCGTCTGGATTACTGCAACTCGCTGTTGGCTGGGCTCCCTGCCTGTGCCATTAAACCCCTACAACTCATCCAGAACGCCGCAGCCCGTCTGGTGTTCAACCTTCCCAAGTTCTCTCACGTCACCCCGCTCCTCCGCTCTCTCCACTGGCTTCCAGTTGAAGCTCGCATCCGCTACAAGACCATGGTGCTTGCCTACGGAGCTGTGAGGGGAACGGCACCTCAGTACCTCCAGGCTCTGATCAGGCCCTACACCCAAACAAGGGCACTGCGTTCATCCACCTCTGGCCTGCTCGCCTCCCTACCACTGAGGAAGTACAGTTCCCGCTCAGCCCAGTCAAAACTGTTCGCTGCTCTGGCCCCCCAATGGTGGAACAAACTCCCTCACGACGCCAGGACAGCGGAGTCAATCACCACCTTCCGGAGACACCTGAAACCCCACCTCTTTAAGGAATACCTAGGATAGGATAAAGTAATCCTTCTCACCCCCCTTAAAAGACCTAGATGCACTATTGTAAAGTGGCTGTTCCACTGGATGTCATAAGGTGAAAGCACCAATTTGTAAGTCGCTCTGGATAAGAGCGTCTGCTAAATTACTTAAATGTAAATGTAAATGATGTCACAGAGCTCTGTTGAGTCCTCCAGAGATCATGATGTCACAGAGCTCAGTTGAGTACTCCAGAGATCATGATGTCACAGAGCTCTGTTGAGTCCTCCAGAGATCATGATGTCACAGAGCTCAGTTGAGTACTCCAGAGATCATGATGTCACAGAGCTCTGTTGAGTACTCCAGAGATCATGATGTCACAGAGCTCTGTTGAGTCCTCCAGAGATCATGATGTCACAGAGCTCAGTTGAGTACTCCAGAGATCATGATGTCACAGAGCTCTGTTGAGTACTCCAGAGATCATGATGTCACAGAGCTCTGTTGAGTACTCCAGAGATTATGATGTCATCGAGCTCTGTTGAGTACTCCAGAGATCATGATGTCACAGAGCTCTGTTGAGTACTCCAGAGATCATGATGTCACAGAGCTCTGTTGAGTACTCCAGAGATCATGATGTCACAGAGCTCAGTTGAGTACTCCAGAGATCATGATGTCACAGAGCTCTGTTGAGTACTCCAGAGATCATGATGTCACAGAGCTCTGTTGAGTACTCCAGAGATCATGATGAGAGAGAGAGAGAGAATTCGAAAACAAATCCAATTTTGATAAACTCCCATATCTACTGGGTGAAATTCCACAGTGTGCCATCACAGCAGCAAGATTTGTGACCTGTTGCCACGAGAAAAGGGCAACCAGTGAAGAACAATACACCATTGTAAATACAACCCATATTTATGCTTATTCATTTTATCTTGTGTCCTTTAACTATTTGTACATTGTATATATATATATATAATATGACATTTGTAATGTCTTTACTGTTTTGAAACTTCTGTATGTGTAATGTTTTCTGTTAATTTTTGTTGTTTTTCACTTTATATATTCACTTTGTATGTTGTCTACCTCACTTGCTTTGGCAATGTTAACACATGTTTCCCATGCCAATAAAGCCCTTGAATTGAATTGAATTGAGAGAGAGAGAGAGAGAGAGAGAGAGAGAGAGAGAGAGAGAGAGAGAGATGGAGAAAGGGGCTGGAGAGAGAGAGAGAGAGAGAGATGGAGAGAGAGATGGAGAAGGGGGCTGGAGAGAGAGAGAGAAGTTAGGCAGAGTTTCTCATTAAATTCTCTTAAAAAAATATGAATAAGGGAGATATATAAACGCACACATTACAGAAGTTCTCTGTTTAACTTCACAGTGGCTTTGGGTAGGTCCCAAACGGCACCTTATTCCCTATATAGTGCACTACTTTTGACTAGAGCCCTATTTGGACTAAGAAGCCGTTTGGGATACAGCCCCCTCCCCCCTGTGTGGAGGCATAGGTCTTCTAAAAAGAAGATTTTCTCAGACACATTGTGATACTTTCCCTGCCCACTTCAAAGTCTCCAATCTGGTCCGAGGCCAGGTTTCAGAAGGTTTGGGGCCGCATGAAAGAGCTTCAGACGGTAGAACGGAATCTGAACTGTGAACGAGGACAGAGTCTATCCGGCATCCCAAATGATAATCTAGTCCCTACGTAGTGCACTACTTTTGCCCAGAGCCCTATAGGGTTAGTCCGACATTGAGGAGCAGGAGACACCTGTCTGAACCATTAGATAGGTCTGACTAACATAACCTAACATCCTCCCTGAGTGTGTGTGTGCGTGTGTGTATGTGTGTGTACTACTCTGTCCACCAGCTGTCTAACCCCCCCCCCCATCCCTCCACCACCTCCATTCTATCACTCAGCTAGGGGTTAGAGGTTAGCCCCACATCACATCACAGAGAAGAGGAGAACGAGGACAAATAATGGATCACAGGCAGAACCATCTGGCAAAAATATATACCTCTATACCATTATGACTGGAGAGGTCTGAAGGAGATGTGGTGGAGGGAGAGAGAGAGAGGGTGTATGGGGGGGGGTATGTTAGAGAGAGGGTGTATGGGGGGGGGGTGTATGTTGGAGAGAGGGTGTATGGGGGAGGGTGTATGTTGGAGAGAGGGTGTATGGGGGGAGGGTGTTATGTTGGAGAGGGTGTATGGGGGGTGTATGTTAGAGAGAGGGTGTCTGTTGGAGAGAGGGTGTATGGGGGGGTGTATGTTGGAGAGAGGGTGTATGGGGGAGGGTGTATGTTGGAGAGAGGGTGTATGGGGGAGAGAGAGGGTGTATGGGGGGAGGGTGTATGGGGGAGGGTGTATGTTGGAGAGAGGGTGTATGGGGGTGTATGTTAGAGAGAGGGTGTATGGGGGGAGGGTGTATGTTGGAGAGAGGGTGTATGGGGGGTGTATGTTAGAGAGGGGTGTATGGGGGGAGGGTGTATGTTGGAGAGAGGGTGTATGGGGGAGGGTGTATGTTAGAGAGAGGGTGTATGGGGGAGGGTGTATGTTGGAGAGAGGGTGTATGGGGAGGGTGTATGTTGGAGAGAGGGTGTATGGGGGAGGGTGTATGTTGGAGAGAGGGTGTATGGGGGGTGTATGTTGGAGAGAGGGTGTATGGGGGGTGTATGTTGGAGAGAGGGTGTATGGGGGTGTATGTTGGAGAGAGGGTGTATGGGGGAGGGTGTATGTTGGAGAGAGGGTGTATGGGGGAGGGTGTATGTTGGAGAGAGGGTGTATGGGGGAGGGTGTATGTTGGAGAGAGGGTGTATGGGGAGGGTGTATGTTGGAGAGAGGGTGTATGGGGGGTGTATGTTGGAGAGAGGGTGTATGGGGGAGGGTGTATGTTGGAGAGAGGGTGTATGGGGGAGGGTGTATGTTGGAGAGAGGGTGTATGGGGGGAGGGTGTATGTTGGAGAGAGGGTGTATGGGGGGTGTATGTTGGAGAGAGGGTGTATGGGGGAGGGTGTATGTTGGAGAGAGGGTGTATGGGGGAGGGTGTATGTTGGAGAGAGGGTGTATGGGGGAGTGAGGCATTTCTGCCAAAAAACACATTTAGATAAAAATAAAATAAAAAGTTTACTTTCAAACGTCTCTCCTCTGAAGTAGTGACGCGCAACATACGTCTAGTATGTTAGCTTTATTCTCTCTCTCTCTCTCTCTCTCTCTCTCTCTCTCTCTCTGTCTCTCTCTCTCTGTCTCTCTCTCTCTCTCTCTCTCTCTCTCTCTCTCTCTCTCTCTCTCTCTCTCTCTCTCTCTCTCTCTCTCTCTCTCTCTCTCTCTGTGTGTGTCTCTCTCTCTCTCTCTGTCTCTCTCTCTCTCTCTCTCTCTCTCTCTCTCTCTCTCTCTCTCTCTCTCTCTCTCTCTGTGTGTGTTAGGACTCTTGGAAGATTATTCCAAATGAGGACTAAAAGAGATCAATCAAATCTCTACATCTTTCAAAATCAGGTGGTCAGTTGATCTGATTGGCTCTCTGAGGTCTCCCTGGTCATCTGATTGGGTCTCAGAGGTGGTCAGTTGATCTGATTGGCTCTCTGAGGTCTCCCCGGGCATCTGATTGGGTTTCAGAAGTCATCATCTCCATCTCCGAACTTCACTCGGAACTTCCAGCTCTCCAGTTTGATAAAAAGTCGATAATGTCAAGGCAGTGCTTCATTTTCTCTCTATAAGTCACTAAGTCACTAAGTCACTATGCGAAAATAAAAAGTGATTTGTTTCTTAAATTGTGCAGATCCTTAATTTTCCCCTCGAGAGCCAATTACTGCTCTGAATAGTGTTTACCTCTTGGGTCTGTGTGGTCTGAGGAAGGGAACTGAGGTCTCCTTGGTCATCTGATTGGCTCTCTGAGGTCTCCCCGGTCATCTGATTGGCTCTCTGAGGTCTCCCCGGTCATCTGATTGGCTCTCTGAGGTCTCCCCGGTCATCTGATTGGGTCCCAGAGGTGGTCAGTTGATCTGATTGGCTCTCTGAGGTCTCCCCGGTCATCTGATTGGGTCCCAGAGGTGGTCAGTTGATCTGATTGGCTCTCTGAGGTCTCCCCGGTCATCTGATTGGGTCTCAGAGGTGGTCAGTTGACCTGATTGGCTCTCTGAGGTCTCCCCGGTCATCTGATTGGGTCTCAGAGGTGGTCAATTGATCTGATTGGCTCTCTGAGGTCTCCCTGGCCATCTGATTGAGTCTCTTGGGCAAACTATTCTCTCTAATGGCCAGGTCTACTGCTGATGTGCTCTATGTTGGAGGTGTTGTTTCTCCTGGCCTACTCCCAGTCCCTGCTAATGGGCACTATGTAGGAGGTGTAGTTTCTCCTGGCCTACTGCTACTCCCAGTCCCTGCTAATGGGCACTATGTAGGAGGTGTTGTTTCTCCTGGCCTACTACTACTCCCAGTCCCTGCTAATGGGCCCTACGTTGGAGGTGTTGTTTCTCCTGGCCTACTCCCAGTCCCTGCTAATGGTCCCTATGTAGGAGGTGTTGTTTCTCCTGGCCTACTGCTACTCCCAGTCCCTGCTAATGGGCACTATGTTGGAGGTGTTGTTTCTCCTGGTCTACTGCTACTCCCAGTCCCTGCTAATGGGCACCATGTTAGAGGTGTTGTTTCTCCTGGCCTACTGCTACTCCCAGTCCCTGCTAATGGGCACTATGTTGGAGGTGTCGTTTCTCCTGGCCTACTGCTACTCCCAGTCCCTGCTAATGGGCACTATGTAGGAGGTGTCGTTTCTCCTGGCCTACTGCTACTCCCAGTCCCTGCTAATGGGCACTATGTAGGAGGTGTCGTTTCTCCTGGCCTACTGCTACTCCCAGTTCCTGCTAATGGGCACTATGTAGGAGGTGTCGTTTCTCCTGGCCTACTGCTACTCCCAGGCCCTGCTAATGGGCACTATGTAGGAGGTGTTGTTTCTCCTGGCCTACTGCTACTCCCAGTCCCTGCTAATGGGCACTATGTAGGAGGTGTTGTTTCTCCTGGCCTACTCCTACTCCCAGTCCCTGCTAATGGGCACCATGTTGGAGGTGTTGTTTCTCCTGGCCTACTGCTACTCCCAGTCCCTTCTAATGGGCACTATGTTGGAGGTGTCGTTTCTCCTGGCCTACTGCTACTCCCAGTCCCTGCTAATGGGCACTATGTTGGAGGTGTTGTTTCTCCTGGCCTACTGCTACTCCCAGTCCCTGCTAATGGGCACTATGTTGGAGGTGTTGTTTCTCCTGGCCTACTGCTACTCCCAGTCCCTGCTAATGGGCACCATGTTGGAGGTGTTGTTTCTCCTGGCCTACTGCTACTCCCAGTCCCTTCTAATGGGCACTATGTTGGAGGTGTCGTTTCTCCTGGCCTACTGCTACTCCCAGTCCCTGCTAATGGGCACTATGTTGGAGGTGTTGTTTCTCCTGGCCTACTGCTACTCCCAGTCCCTGCTAATGGGCACTATGTTGGAGGTGTTGTTTCTCCTGGCCTACTGCTACTCCCAGTCCCTGCTAATGGGCACCATGTTGGAGGTGTTGTTTCTCCTGGCCTACTGCTACTCCCAGTCCCTGCTAATGGGCACTATGTTGGAGGTGTTGTTTCTCCTGGCCTACTCCTACTCCCAGTCCCTGCTAATGGGCACCATGTTGGAGGTGTTGTTTCTCCTGGCCTACTGCTACTCCCAGTCCCTGCTAATGGGCACTATGTAGGAGGTGTTGTTTCTCCTAGCCTACTGCTACTCCCAGTCCCTGCTAATGGGCACTATGTAGGAGGTGTTGTTTCTCCTAGCCTACTGCTACTCCCAGTCCCTGCTGAGTTCACTCCCCAGACCTATTTCTGGTCGTGTGATCTCACCTGAAAGGAAAGTAGATGTTAGCGTTCAAAATCAGTTACCTGTGGTGCTGCTGTTTAGGTCGAGGTATGTATAGTTTGTGTGTGCTCTAGGGCAACGGAGTCTAGATGGAATTTGTATTTGTCGTCTCAACAATTGGACCTTTTTTGGAACACCATTCTTTTGGCCTGGTCCTTACTGTGGTGTTTAGTCCAGCCCTGGTTCTTACTGTGGTGTCTAGTCCAGCCCTGGTCCTTACTGTGGTATCTAGGCCAGCTCTGGTCCCCTTCCTTACTGTGGTGTCTAGTCCAGCCCTGGTCCTTACTGTGGTGTCTAGTCCAGCCCTGGTCCTTACTGTGGTGTCTATTACAGCCCTGGTCCCCTTCCGTACTGTGGTGTCTAGTCCAGCCCTGGTCCTTACTGTGGTGTCTAGTCCAGCCCTGATCCTTACTGTGGTATCTAGTCCAGCCCTGGTCCTTACTGTGGTGTCTAGTCCAGCCATGGTCCTTACTGTGGTGTCTAGTCCAGCCCTGGTCCTCACTGTGGTATCTAGTCCAGCCCTGGTCCTTACTGTGGTGTCTAGTCCAGACCTGGTCCTTACTGTGGTGTCTAGTCTAGCCCTAGTCCTTGCTGTGGTGTCTAGTCCAGCCCTGGTCCTTACTGTGGTGTCTAGTCCAGCCCTGGTCCTTACTGTGGTGTCTAGTCCAGCCCTGGTTCTTACTGTGGTGTCTAGTCCAGCCCTGGTCCTTACTGTGGTGTCTAGTCCAGCCCTGGATCCCTTCCTTACTGTGGTGTCTAGTCCAGCCCTGGTCCCCTTCCTTACTGTGGTTTCTAGTCCAGCCCTGGTCCCTTTCCTTACTGTGGTGTCTAGGCCAGCCCTGGTCCTTACTGTGGTGTCTAGTCCAGCCCTGGTCCTTACTGTGGTGTCTAGTCCAGCCCTGGTCCTTACTGTGGTGTCTAGTCCAGCCCTGGTCCCCTTCCTTACTGTGGTTTCTAGTCCAGCCCTGGTCCCTTTCCTTACTGTGGTGTCTAGTCCAGCCCTGGTCCTTACTGTGGTGTCTAGTCCAGCCCAGGTGCTTACTGTGGTGTCTAGTCCAGCCCTGGTCCTTACTGTGGTGTCTTGTCCAGCCCTGCTCCCCATTCCTTACTGTGGTGTCTAGTCCAGCCCTAGTCCTTGCTGTGGTGTCTAGTCCAGCCCTGGTCCTTACTGTGGTGTCTAGTCCAGCCCTAGTCCTTGCTGTGGTGTCTAGTCCAGCCCTGGTCCTTACTGTGGTATCTAGTCCAGCCCTGGTCCCCCTTCCTTACTGTGGTGTCTAGTCCAGCCCTGGTCCTTACTGTGGTGTCTAGTCCAGCCCTGGTCCTTATTGTGGTGTCTAGTCCAGCCCTGGTCCTTACTGTGGTGTCTAGTCCAGCCCTGGTCCTTACTGTGGTGTCTAGTCCAGCCCTGGTCCTTACTGTGGTGTCTAGTCCAGGCCTGGTCCCCTTCCTTACTGTGGTGTCTAGTCTAGCCCTGGTCCTTACTGTGGTGTCTAGTCCAGCCCTGGTCCCCTTACTTACTGTGGTGTCTAGTCCAGCCCTGGTCCTTACTGTGGTGTCTAGTCCAGCCCAGGTCCTTACTGTGGTGTCTAGTCCAGCCCTGGTCCTTACTGTGGTGTCTAGTCCAGCCCTGGTCCTTACTGTGGTGTCTAGTCCAGGCCTGGTCGTTACTGTGGTGTCTAGTCCAGGCCTGGTCCCCTTCCTTACTGTGGTGTCTAGTCCAGCCCTGGTCGTTACTGTGGTGTCTAGTCCAGCCCTGGTCCTTACTGTGGTGTCTAGTCTAGCCCTCTTCCGTGTCTGTGTGTGATTTAGACCAGTTCTTTCATCAGTGAAGCTGTGAGATGAATTGCCCCTACTGGGCTGCTGAGCGAGAGAGTGTTAGAGGAACGCATGTTAATTGGGGGTTTATGAATGAGAGGCGATTAAGCATAGAAACATTTTTATTTGAATGCTTGAACCCTTTTAAGTATGAGAGAGAGAGACAGAGACAGAGACAGAGACAGAGAGAGAGAGAAAGAGAGAGAGAGAAAGAGAGAGGGAGAGAGAGAGAGAGAGAGAGAGAGAGAGAGAGACAGAGACAGAGACAGAGGGAGAGACAGAGAGAGAGACAGAGAGAGAGAGAGAGAGAGACAGAGAGAGAGACAGAGAGAGAGACAGAGAGAGAGAGACAGAGAGAGGAATCACTGGATTCTCCAATTACATTGAATGGACAAAATAAAAACCCTCCAATCCAAAAAGGCCTGTGGTGTTGATGGTATCCTCAATGAAATGATCAAATATACAGACAACAAATTCCAATTGGCTATATTAAAACTCTTTAACATCATCCTCAGCTCTGACATCTTCCCCAATATTTGAAACCAAGTACTGATCACCCCAATCCCCAAAAGTGGAGACAAATCTGACCCCAATAACTACATCAACAGCAACCTTGGCAAAATCCTCTGAATTATCATTGACAGCAGACTCGTACATTTCCTCAAAGGCCTTCGACTCAATTTGTCATGAGGGTCTGCTATAAAAATTGATGAAAAGTGGTGTTGAGGGAAAAACATATGACATTATAAAATCCATGTACAGAAACAACAAGTGTGCAGTTAAAATAGGAAAAAAAACACACACATTTCTTCACACAGGGTCGTGGGGTGAGACAGGGATGCAGCTTAAGCCCCACCCTCTTCAACATATATATCAACGAATTGGTGCGGGCACTAGAAATGTCTGCAGCACCCGGCCTCACCCTACTAGAATCCGGAGTCAAATGTCTACTGTTTGCTGATGAGCTGGTGCTTTTGTCCCCTACCAAGGAGGGCCTACAGCAGCACCTAGATCTTCTGCACAGATTCTGTCAAACCTGGGCCCTGACAGTAAATCTCAGTGTTCCAAAAAAGGTCCAGTCACCAGGACCACAAATACAAATTCCATCTAGACACTGTTGCCCTAGAGCACACAAAAAACTATACATACCTTGGCCTAAACATCAGCGCCACAGGTAACTTCCACAAAGCTGTGAACGATCTTAAATTCTATAACCACCTAAAAGGAAGCGATTCCCAAACCTTCCATAACAAAGCCACAGACAAGCAGGCTGGGGCTCTGTTCACAAACACAACTAGACCCCACAGAAACCCAGGACAGCAACACAATTAGACCCAACCAAATCGTGAGAAAACAAAAGTACAATTACCTGACACATTGGAAAGAATTTACAATAAAACAGAGCAAACTAGAATGCTATTTGGCCCTAAACAGAGAATACCTGACCACTGTGACAGACCCAAACTTAAGGAAAGCTTTGACTATGTACAGACTCAATGACCATAGCCTTGCTATATGTATTGGCAAGTGGCCTCAGACAGACAGACACCCTCGTCTTTGTTGGAGGGTCTGAGATTAAACCCTAACACCCTGTCTATGTTGGAGGGTCGTAACCCCTACCCCACACACATGGGAAACCTGAATCAGACCCATAAACCACAAAGTAATCCACATAATTCTGTTAAGGAGTGTCTAAACCCCCCAGAGAGGAGCAAGGTATAGTCCTGAAGCGCTCAGGTCCGATCCACACATGAGGCAGTCAGCCTATAAACACAGAGGAATGCCCAGCTGTCAATGTGGTGACATCACAGTGCGACTCTACAGCCTTTTATTGTGTAAACCAACACCGTTAATAACTCATTCTGACACACCATTACATTCATTGACCATAATGAAAATCAAAGTCAATAGTGTAAAGATTGAAACACAATGCTCCGTCCTACATTCTTTGCATTCATTGATCTGAGGTTGGGGTTGGTTAACGTAACTAACACCAGACGACAATAGGTGGTCGGGCCAACACACACACACATGTACAAAGATGTCCCGAATGGTTAGGATGTTGAGAAAATGCACTGGTCACCATCAAACTACAAAACCTCACAATGTGTTTCTGCGTTCAAAATAGCATACTATTCCCTATAGCGCACTACTAGAGCCTGGGCTGTAGTCAAAAGTAATGCACTATGTAGGGAATAGGGTGCCATTAGGCACACACAGAGAGTATGGAGTTCATACAACTGGTTAACTGTAGACTAGTGGTTAACTGTAGACTAGTGGTTAACTGTAGACTTAGTGGTTAGCTGTAGACTAGTGGTTAACTGTAGACTTAGTGGTTAACTGTAGACTAGTGGTTAACTGTAGACTAGTGGTTAACTGTAGACTAGTGGTTAACTGTGGACTAGTGGTTAACTGTAGACTAGTGGTTAACTGTAGACTTAGTGGTTAACTATAGACTAGTGGTTAATTGTGGACTAGTGGTTAACTGTAGACTAGTGGTTAACTTTAGACTAGTGGTTATGCTTCACCACAGGACCATTAGTGACATGGTTCACAGGACCATAACTGACATGGTTCACCACAGGACCATAACTGACATGGTTCACCACAGGACCATAACTGACATGGTTCACCACAGGACCATAACTGACATGGTTCACCACAGGACCATAACTGACATGGTTCACCACAGGATCATAACTGACATGGTTCACAGGACCATAACTGACATGGTTCACCACAGGACCATAACTGACATGGTTCACCACAGGACCATAACTGACATGGTTCACCACAGGACCATAACTGACATGGTTCACCACAGGACCATAACTGACATGGTTCACCACAGGACCATAACTGACATGGTTCACCACAGGATCATAACTGACATGGTTCACAGGACCATAACTGACATGGTTCACCACAGGACCATAACTGACATGGTTCACCACAGGACCATAACTGACATGGTTCACCACAGGACCATAACTGACATGGTTCACCACAGGACCATAACTGACATGGTTCACCACAGGACCATAACTGACATGGTTCACAGGACCATAACTGACATGGTTCACCACAGGACCATAACTGACATGGTTCACCACAGGACCATAACTGACATGGTTCACCACAGGACCATAACTGACATGGTTCACCACAGGACCATAACTGACATGGTTCACCACAGGACCATAACTGACATTGTTCATAGGACCATAACTGACATGGTTCACCACAGGACCATAACTGACATGGTTCACCACAGGACCATAACTGACATGGTTCACCACAGGACCATAACTGACATGGTTCACAGGACCATAACTGACATGGTTCACAGGACCATAACTGAGATTATTTTTATATCCAAAATACCTCCGTTATTTTGGCGCGTTATGTTCAGAAATCCACACGCTCGAGCTGTCACGACGACGCAGACGCCAAATAGTATCCGTAATGTCCACAGAAACATGTCAAACGTTTTTTATAATCAATAGGGGGGAAGAGGTATTTATGACTGTCTTCAACCTACCCCCAGGCCAACGTCATGACACTACGCATAACAAAACAAGGTTTTGAAGTGTCTGTCCTATATCGAGGAGATATAAGAAGCTCAGGAAATATATATATAGAAATATTTTTTTTTTTACACATATTTAACCCCAAAAAGGCACAAAACGACCTCCATTCATTTTTTAAAACCGGTTACTTTCAGATGAGTCCCGTGACGGGGGTCAAAGTGTAAAACGAAGAACGCCATCGTGTCCGTCAGAATCTCACTTTTCCACGGTGGCGTAACATTAATTTGTAGCCCAACGGTTCGGAAGCTACAGAAGTTTGCACATCGTTGGTACCGACTTCAGACGGGTCCCCGGACACTTGTTAGGGTCGTAGAGCAAAACGAAGACCACCATTGTGTTTCGTGAGGTTCTCCCCTTTCCATAGTTTGTAGACCGTTTGGACGCTACACATGTTGTCGTCAGAAGAACGACTTCATGACAAACACCGCTCTAGCTCTAACAACTTTCACCACAGATGCCGGAAGTACGACATAGGTGGATATCTCTAAACTAAACTGATAGATTTTGATGAGGATTTCATTGTTTTTTATTTTACTTAGATTGACACCGGTGGTTCAATTGACTCTAGGATGATAAGTGAGAATTTGTCCTCGTGTTTCTTGGCTATCTACATGGTTTTGTCCACAAGCTAGGTTGTTTTTCAATGCTTGAAAAGTTATTTTAGGTCCTTACTGCGCCTCAGGTTGTAGCTAGCAGCAGACCTGGTAGCTAAGATGTGAAGTAGACAGTTTGACGTAGGTATTTATTTATCTAATATGCTTCCAGCAGCACCTCAGGTCATTAGCCTCCCAGTCCCCTGGGGGGCGCTGTCTCCTCTGTCTGCTCTGTCCGACAGCACACTAATTGGACTGGGATTATTTACCGCTCTCGCTGAGTCTCTGGGGGTTAATACACTAACAAAACACTGTTATTATTCATGTAGGAAGCGCTGTAGCTAACTCTGTACTTCCACTCTTCCTCAATGGGGGGACCAGCCCTCGAACTCAATTCTGGACCTCCAAGCCAGTTCCACTCCTTTTTCTCATTGTTCCCTTCTAATAAGGGACTGATTTAGACCTGGGACACCAGGTGGGTGCAATTAATGATCAGGTAGGACAAAAAAACAGCGGGCTCCGAACCTCGTGGCATAATAGTTGAATACCTCCTGGTTTAGAGATTTTGTGTAAGTGCGGACCTGTGTGTTTGTGTGTGCGTGTGCGTGCGTAAGTGTGTGTAAGTCTGTGGGTGTGCGTATGTGCGCGTGTGTGTGCACGCGCGTGTGTGTCTGTGCACGTGTGTGTGTGTGTGTGTACATGCGTGTGTGTACATGCGTGTGTGTGTGCGTGTGCGCATATGTGTGTGCGTGCGTGTTTGTGTGCGTGCGTGTGTGTGTGTGTGTGTGTATGTGCGTGAGTGAGTGTGTGTGCGTGTGTGTGTGTGTTAATGCACGTATTTGTGTGATACATCATGCTCAAACAGAACTATGTCAGTGATGTCATTCACTGAAAGATATTAATCTACCATGGTAAAGATATGTCCCTACTATACCTACTGTCTCTACTATACCTACTGTCTTTACTATACCTACTGTCCCTACTATACCTACTGTCCCTACTACACCTACTGTCTCTACTATACCTACTGTCTCTACTATACCTACTGTCTCTACTATACCTACTGTCCCTACTGTCTCTACTATACCTACTGTCTCTACTATACCTACTGTCTTTACTATACCTACTGTCCCTACTATACCTACTGTCCCTACTACACCTACTGTCTCTACTATACCTACTGTCCCTAATATACCTACTGTCTCTACTATACCTACTGTCTCTACTATACATACTGTCCCTACTACACCTACTGTCTTTACTATACCTACTGTCTCTACTATACCTACTGTCCCTACTACACCTACTGTCTCTACTATACCTACTGTCTCTACTATACCTACTGTCCCTACTATACCTACTGTCTCTACTATACCTACTGTCCCTACTACACCTACTGTCTCTACTATACCTATTGTCTCTACTATACCTACTGTCCCTACTATACCTACTGTCTTTACTATACCTACTGCCTCTACTATACCTACTGTCCCTACTATACCTACTGTCCCTACTATACCTACTGTCTCTACTATATCTACTTTCTTCACTATACCTACTGTCCCTACTATACCTACTGTCCATACTACACCTACTGTCTCTACTATACCTACTGTCCCTACTATACCTACTGTCCCTACTATACCTACTGTCCCTACTATACCTACTGTCTCTACTATACCTACTGTCTCTACTATACCTACTGTCCCTACTATACCTACTGTCTCTACTATACCTACTGTCCCTACTATACCTACTGTCCCTACTATACCTACTGTCTCTACTATACCTACTGTCCCTACTATACCTACTGTCTCTACTATACCTACTGTCCCTACTATACCTACTGTCCCTACTATACCTACTGTCCCTACTGTCCCTACTATACCTACTGTCTCTACTATATCTACTGTCTCTACTATACCTACTGTCTCTACTATACCTACTGTCCCTACTGTCTCAACTATACCTACTGTCTCTACTATACCTACTGTCTCTACTATACCTACTGTCCCTACTATACCTACTGTCCCTACTATACCTACTGTCTCTACTATACCTACTGTCTCTACTATACCTACTGTCCCTACTATACCTACTGTCTCTACTATACCTACTGTCCCTACTATACCTACTGTCCCTACTATACCTACTGTCTCTACTATACCTACTGTCCCTACTATACCTACTGTCTCTACTATACCTACTGTCCCTACTATACCTACTGTCTCTACTATACCTACTGTCCCTACTATACCTACTGTCCCTACTATACCTACTGTCCCTACTGTCCCTACTATACCTACTGTCTCTACTATATCTACTGTCTCTACTATACCTACTGTCTCTACTATACCTACTGTCCCTACTGTCTCAACTATACCTACTGTCTCTACTATACCTACTGTCTCTACTATACCTACTGTCCCTACCATACCTACTGTCTCTACTATACCTACTGTCTCTACTATACCTACTGTCCCTACTATACCTACTGGCTCTACTATACCTACTGTCTCTACTATACCTACTGTCTCTACTATACCAACTGTCTCTACTATACCTACCTTCTCTACTGTCTCTACTATACCTACTGTCCCTACTGTCCCTACTATACCTACTGTCCCTACTATATCTACTGTCTCTACTATACCTACTGTCTCTACTATACCTACTGTCTCTACTATACCTACTGTCTTTACTATACCTACTGTTTCTACTATACCTACTGTCTTTACTATACCTACTGTCTCTACTATACCTACTGTCTCTACTATACCTACTGTCTTTACTATACCTACTGTTTCTACTATACCTACTGTCTTTACTATACCTACTGTCTCTACTATACCTACTGTCTCTACTATACCTATCCCTACCCTACTGGCTCTACTACACCTACTGTCTCTACTATACCTACTGTCCCTACTGTACCTACTGTCTCTACTATACCTACTGTCTCTACTATACCTACTGTCCCTACTATACCTACTGTCTCTACTATACCTACTGTCTCTACTATACCTACTGTCCCTACTATACCTACTGTCTCTACTATACCTACTGTCTCTACTATACCTACTGTCCCTACTGTACCTACTGTCTCTACTGTACCTACTGTCTCTACTATACCTACTGTCTCTACTATACCTACTGTCCCTACTATACCTACTGTCTCTACTATACCTACTGTCTCTACTATACCTACTGTCCCTACTATACCTACTGTCTCTACTATACCTACTGTCTCTACTATACCTACTGTCCCTACTGTCTCTACTATACCTACTGTCTCTACTATACCTACTGTCTCTACTATACCTACTGTCCCTACTGTCTCAACTATACCTACTGTCTCTACTATACCTACTGTCTCTACTATACCTACTGTCCCTACCATACCTACTGTCTCTACTATACCTACTGTCTCTACTATACCTACTGTCCCTACTGTCTCTACTATACCTACTGTCTCTACTATACCTACTGTCTCTACTATACCAACTGTCTCTACTATACCTACCTTCTCTACTGTCTCTACTATACCTACTGTCCCTACTGTCCCTACTATACCTACTGTCCCTACTATATCTACTGTCTCTACTATACCTACTGTCTCTACTATACCTACTGTCTCTACTATACCTACTGTCTTTACTATACCTACTGTTTCTACTATACCTACTGTCCCTACTATACCTACTGTCTTTACTATACCTACTGTCTCTACTATACCTACTGTCTCTACTATACCTACTGTCCCTACTATACCTACTGGCTCTACTACACCTACTGTCTCTACTATACCTACTGTCCCTACTGTACCTACTGTCTCTACTATACCTGCTGTCTCTCTATACCTACTGTCCCTACTATACCTACTGTCTCTACTATACCTACTGTCCTACTATACCTACTGTCCCTACTATACCTACTGTCTCTACTATACCTACTGTCTCTACTATACCTACTGTCCCTACTGTACCTACTGTCTCTACTGTACCTACTGTCTCTACTATACCTACTGTCTCTACTATACCTACTGTCCCTACTATACCTACTGTCTCTACTATACCTACTGTCTCTACTATACCTACTGTCCCTACTATACCTACTGTCTCTACTATACCTACTGTCTCTACTATACCTACTGTCCCTACTGTCTCTACTATACCTACTGTCTCTACTATACCTACTGTCTCTACTATACCTACTGTCCCTACTATACCTACTCTCCCTACTATACCTACTGTCTCTACTATACCTACTGTCTCTACTATACCTACTGTCCCTACTGTCTCTACTATACCTACTGTCCCTACTATACCTACTGTCTCTACTGTCCCTACTATACCTACTGTCTCTACTATACCTACTGTCTCTACTATACCTACTGTCCCTACCATACCTACTGTCTCTACTATACCTACTGTCCTGTCTCTACTATACCTTATGTCCCTACTATACCTACTGTCTCTACTATACCTACTGTCTCTACTATACCTAATGTCCCTACTATACCTACTGTCTCTACTATACCTACTGTCTCTACCTCTACTATACCTACTGTCTCTACTATACCTACTGTCCCTACTATACCTACTGTCTCTACTATACCTACTGTCTCTACTACCTCCTACTATACCTACTGTCTCTACTATACCTACTGTCTCTACTATACCTACTGTCCTACTACCTACTGTCTCTACTATACCTACTGTCTCTACTATACCTACTGTCCCTACTATACCTACTGTCCTACTATACCTGTCTCTATACCTACTGTCCCTACTATACCTACTGTCTCTATACCTACTCCCTACTATACCTACTGTCTCTACTATACCTACTGTCCCTACTATACCTACTGTACCTACTGTCTCTACTATACCTACTGTCTCTACTATGCCTACTGTCTCTACTATACCTACTATACCTTATGTCCCTACTATACCTACTGTCTCTACTATACCTTATGTCCCTACTGTCTCTACTATACCTAATGTCCCTACTATACCTACTGTCTCTACTATACCTACTGTCTCTACTATACCTACTGTCCCTACTATACCTACTGTCTCTACTATACCTACTGTCCCTACTATGCCTACTGTCTCTACTATGCCTACTGTCTCTACTATACCTACTGTCTCTACTATACCTACTGTCTCTACTATACCTACTGTCTCTACTATACCTACTGTCCCTACTATACCTACTGTCCCTACTGTCTCTACTATACCTACTGTCTCTACCCTCTACTGTGTCTGCTGCATACTGTCTGCTGTCTCTACTATACCTACTGTCTCTACTATACCTACTGTCCCTACTATACCTACTGTCCCTACTGTCTCTACTATACCTACTGTCTGTACTATACCTACTGTCCCTACTATACCTACTGTCTCTACTATACCTACTGTCCCTACTATACCTACTGTCTCTACTATACCTACTGTCCCTACTATACCTACTGTCTCTACTGTCCCTACTATACCTACTGTCTCTACTATACCTACTGTCTCTACTATACCTACTGTCCCTACCATACCTACTGTCTCTACTATACCTACTGTCTCTACTATGCCTACTGTCTCTACTATACCTACTATACCTTATGTCCCTACTATACCTACTGTCTCTACTATACCTACTGTCCCTATGCTGTCTCTACTATACCCACTGTCCCTACCATACCTACTGTCTCTACTATACCTACTGTCTCTACTATACCTACTGTCTCTACTATACCTACTGTCCCTACTATGTTCTATATGTCCCTACTATACCTACTGTCTCTACTATACCTATGTCCCTACTGTCTCTACTATACCTACTGTCCCTACTATACCTACTGTCTCTACTATACCTGCTGTCTCTACTATACCTACTGTCTCTACTATACCTACTGTCCTACTATACCTGTCTCTACTATACCTGTCTCTACTATACATACTGTCTCTACTATACCTACTGTCCCTACTATACCTACTGTCCCTACTGTCTCTACTATACCTACTGTCTCTACTATACCTACTGTCCCTACTATACCTACTGTCTCTACTATTCCTGCTGTCTCTACTATACCTGCTGTCTCTACTATACATACTGTCTCTACTATACCTACTGTCCCTACTATACCTACTGTCTCTACTATACCTACTGTCCCTACTATACCTACTGTCTCTACTATACATACTGTCTCTACTATACCTACTGTCCCTACTATACATACTGTCTCTACTATACCTACTGTCCCTACTATACCTACTGTCTCTACTATACCTACTGTCCCTACTATACCTACTGTCTCTACTATACCTACTGTCCCTACTATACCTACTGTCTCTACTATACCTACTGTCCCTACTATACCTACTGTCCCTACTGTACCTACTGTCTCTACTATACCTACTGTCTCTACTATACCTACTGTCTCTACTATACCTACTGTCCCTACTATACCTACTGTCTCTACTGTCCCTACTGTCTCTACTATACCTACTGTCTCTACTATACCTACTGTCTCTACTATACATACTGTCTCTACTGTCCCTACTGTCTCTACTATACATACTGTCTCTACTATACCTACTGTCTCTACTGTCCCTACTGTCTCTACTATACCTACTGTCTCTACTATACCTACTGTCCCTACTATACCTACTGTCTCTACTATACCTACTGTCCCTACCATACCTACTGTCCCTACTGTCCCTACTGTCTCTACTATAGCTACTGTCCCTACTATATCTACTGTCTCTACTATAGCTACTGTCCCTACTGTCTCTACTATAGCTACTGTCCCTACTATATCTACTGTCTCTACTATAGCTACTGTCTCTACTGTACCTACTGTCCTGTACTGTACAGACCTCCTGTTAATTTCTTTATTCAGTCCTGGTTCAGACCTCCAGCCTCTAGACATGGTTCAGACCTCCAGCCTCTAGACATGGTTCAGACCTCCAGCCTCTAGACATGGTTCAGACCTCCAGCCTCTAGACATGGTTCAGACCTCCAGCCTCTAGACATGTTGTTTCTACTGTTAATGTCTTTATTCAGTCCTGGTTCAGACCTCTAGACTCTTGACATGGTTCAGACCTCCAGCCTCTAGACATGGTTCAGACCTCCAGCCTCTAGACATGGTTCAGACCTCCAGCCTCTAGACATGTTGTTTCTACTGTTAATGTCTTTATTCAGTCCTGGTTCAGACCTCTAGCCTCTAGACATGTTGTTTCTACTGTTAATGTCTTTATTCAGTCCTGGTTCAGACCTCCAGCCTCTAGACATGTTGTTTCTACTGTTAATGTCTTTATTCAGTCCTGGTTCAGACCTCTAGACTCTTGATATGTAATTCATCACAAACAGTAACCACAGGACTGATTCGTTAAACAGAGCCAGAAGCCTAGACATTTACTTCATCATTCCCCCAGCGGCAGTATTGCATGAACCACTTAGTAGATTAGCTATTATGTCATTATTAATAATACCTATACACTCCCTGTTTTTATACGCTGCTTTGTGCAATAATTTGATTTGACTTTAAATGAAGGTTTATTATTATAGCCTTCAGTCTTATCTTTTATTCTGCCAAAAAACAAACAAACCAAAATCCTGGAGAGAGAGAGAGAGAAAATACATCCCAGTTTGTTTACTTCTTCCCATCAGTATAGATCTGCTTTCAGGAATAGTTGATTCTATTTACAGGGCCTCTACTCGTGCTTTACGGTTGGCATGTCATTATTAAACTCATTCATTATTAACTAGAATGTGTCTGTGGAGTCGTAATGACTGCATGGCAGTGTGAAGACATATAGATGTGTTATTTAGGTGAAGGGGGTATCATTTATTTAGTCCATTAATCCAATTGTAATTTAATGAAAGGCTGGGTTAGCAGTAGACATCAAGTATCCAGACTGAATCTGTGTCCCAAATGACCCCTACGGTATATAGTGCACTCCTTTTAACCAGGGCCCATAGAGATCTGATCAAAAGCAGTGCACTATATAGGGAATAGGGTGCCAGGGCCCATAGAGCTCTGATCAAAAGTAGTGCACTATATAGGGAATAGTGTGCCAGGCCCATAGGGTTCTGGTCTAAAGTAGTGCACTATATAGGGAATAGTGTGCCAGGGCCCATAGGGTTCTGGTCTAAAGTAGTGCACTATATAGGGAACAGGGTGCCAGGGCCCATAGGGTTCTGGTCTAAAGTAGTGCACTATATAGGGAATAGGGCATTTTAGACTCATTCTAATAGACTTCTGGTCTTCTCTCGGGGCCTTACAATGCAGAAAGAGGGGGAACCGTTTAGACACACCTCCTGTCCCAGCCTGTCTGCGCATTTCAGATGAAACCAAATCACTCTGTGTTTTTCACTTTCCATTTTTCTGTCTGCGACCATCAACCAACTCCAAGTAGTTCTTCAAACATCTCACGTTTCTCACTTGATAAAGAGAGATATTAGCATAACCGTTCACATATAGACTTCCCCAGTGCAGAAAGAAAAGAACAAAAACTAAAACAGGGTAAAAACTGGTTTAAATGACGTCACTTTGCCATAATGACACCATTTAATCCGTGCTGGGTCCTTTCTACTAAAGCATATTTCAAGTTGTGTTAGTTGTATGTACAGGATACACATGGTTAACACCGTCCAGTCAAATGCAGGTTCCTTCTGGACAATTTTTTAATTTTAATTTTTGAATTTTTTCCTTTATTTTACTAGGCAAGTCAGTTAAGAACAAATTCTTATTTTCAATGACGGCCTAGGAACAGTGAACTGCCTGTTCAAGGGCAGAACGACAGATTTTGTGCCTTGTCAGCTTGGGGATTTGAACTTGCAACCTTTCGGTTACTAGTCCAATGCTCTAACCACTATGCTACCCTGCCGCCACAATACAGTGACAATAAGAACAAATACAAGATGAACTGCTCCTAGCTGGGGGGGGGGGGGGGGGTCCTTGTTGATGCTTAAAACAGGCAACCGACCCTGTTTTAGTTAAGAGTCAGTGTGAAGGAGGTGTTGTTGCCAACCTCCACAGCCTGTACTCCGCCCGTCAGGAAGTCCAGGATCCACATCCAGTTGCAGAGGGTCGTGTCCAGACCCAGGGCTCTGAGCTTGTTGTCCAGACCCAGGGCTCTGAGCTTGTTGTCCAGACCCAGGGCTCTGAGCTTGTTGTCCAGACCCAGGGCTCTGAGCTTGTTGTCCAGACCCAGGGCTCTGAGCTTGTTGTCCAGACCCAGGGCTCTGAGCTTGTTGTCCAGACCCAGGGCTCTGAGCTTGTTGTCCAGACCCAGGGCTCTGAGCTTGTTGTCGAGCTTGGAGGGAACAATAGTGTTGAATGCTGAACTGTAGTCGATGAACAGCAATCTCACGTCGTACCTGCTAGCCTTGTACACGTCCCACTCCGAGTCATCGGGGTTCGTATCTGCTAGTCTTGTACACGTCTCACTCCGAGTCATCGGGGTTCGTACCTGCTAGTCTTGTACACGTCTCACTCCGAGTCATCGGGGTTCGTACCTGCTAGCCTTGTACACGTCTCACTCCGAGTCATCGGGGTTCGTACCTGCTAGTCTTGTACACGTCTCACTCCGAGTCATCGGGGTTCGTACCTGCTAGCCTTCTACACGTCTCACTCCGAGTCATCGGGGTTCGTACCTGCTAGCCTTCTACATGTCTCACTCCGAGTCATCGGGGTTCGTACCTGCTAGCCTTGTACATGTCTAGCTCCACTGAGTCGTCAAGTTTCATTCTGCTGACATGTAATGCTGCCGTAGGGTCTCTCAGCATGGTACCAGTATCTTCATTCATCCAGGGTTTTTGGTTGGTGGTATCTCATCAACTTCCAGGGTTTTTGGTTGGTGGTATCTCATCAACATCCAGGGTTTTTGGTTGGTGGTATCTCATCAACATCCAGGGTTTCTGGTTGGTGGTATCTCATCAACATCCAGGGTTTTTGGTTGGTGGTATCTCATCAACATCCAGGGTTTTTGGTTGGTGGTATCTCATCAACAACCAGGGTTTTTGGTTGAGGTATGTCATCAACATCCAGGGTTTTGGTTGGTGGTATCTCATCAAGATCCAAGGTTTTTGGTTGGTGGTATCTCATCAACATCCAGGGTTTTGGTTGGTGGTATCTCATCAAGATCCAAGGTTTTTGGTTGGTGGTATCTCATCCACATCCAGGGTTTTGGTTCGTGGTATCTCATCAAGATCCAAGGTTTTTGGTTGGTGGTATCTCATCAACATCCAGGGTTTTTGGTTGGTGGTATCTCAGGATTGTTTTTGTGGGTACAACATCATCAACATGTCTCCTAATGAAAACCTGTGACTGATGATTCCTCAATGTTGGCTGGATGAGTCCTGAGTGGATGCATATATTTGGATAAATAATAGTCCCGGTAGCATTGACCTCAAACATCTGTTGTTCTACCTAGGCCATGCTTGACCTTGTTTCAGTACGATACCTGTAGTTGATGCTGGAGTTTCACCCCTCATCTCTTCCTGTTGCTTCAGTCACCCACACCAGGCATTAGACTACAACACTGTTGGGATCTCTACTCCTCCGTTACCTCCACCCTCTTTCTTCTTCGTATAGGGGTTCGCAGATACCACCTATGGAGGCCTATGGGGTTTGGACTAGAGGAATAACAGGGTTCTGGGGTTTTCGGTCAAACAGGTGGTGCTGGTGCTTTCACTGGGTTCAAAGGTCAAACAGAAATACATTAAGGCTCCCTGGTCGCAGTGACCCTTTGTATATACAGGCTGTCACTCTCTGAGAGCAGTGATCCATTTCCCTGTGTGTGTGTGTGTGTGTGTGTGTGTGTGTGTGTGTGTGTGTGTGTGTGTGTGTGTGTGTGTGTGTGTGTGTGTGGTATGTGGTATGTGTGTGTTAGATGCATTACCCCTGTTCTCCTAGACAGAGCCTGTGTCTGTCTGTCAGTCCGTCCCTAGAGGCCCTCCTGTCTAACACACTAACGCTACTGGTCCCTGACAAAATGCTACGTGCTTGTCAATACTGCTCACAGTCTCACTACTACACACATCATACACACTGCACACCTTTAAAGGGGAAAACACATTATACACACTGCACACCTTTACAGACGAAACACATTATACACACTGCACACCTTTACAGGGAAAACACACACACTGCACACCTTTACAGGGAAAACACACACACTGCACACCTTTAAAGGGGAAAACACATTATACACACTGCACACCTTTACAGGGAAAACACATTATACACACTGCACACCTTTACAGGGAAAACACATTATACACACTGCACACCTTTACAGGGAAAACACATTATACACACTGCACACCTTTACAGGGGAAACACATTATACACACTGCACACCTTTACAGGGAAAACACACACACTGCACACCTTTACAGGGAAAACACACACACTGCACACCTTTACAGGGAAAACACATTATACACACTGCACACCTTTACAGACGAAACACATTATACACACTGCACACCTTTACAGACGAAACACATTATACACACTGCACACCTTTACAGGGAAAACACATTATACACACTGCACACCTTTACAGGGAAAACACATTATACACACTGCACACCTTTACAGGGGAAAACACATTATACACACTGCACACCTTTACAGGGAAAACACATTATACACACTGCACACCTTTACAGGGAAAACACATCATACACACTGCACACCTTTACAGGGAAAACACATTATACACACTGCACACCTTTAAAGGGAAAACACACACACTGCACACCTTTACAGGGAAAACACATTATACACACTGCACACCTTTACAGGGGAAAATACACACACTGCACACCTTTACAGGGGAAACACATTATACACACTGCACACCTTTACAGGGAAAACACATTATACACACTGCACACCTTTACAGGGAAAACACAGACACTGCACACCTTTACAGGGAAAACACACACACTGCACACCTTTACAGGGGAAACACATTATACACACTGCACACCTTTACAGGGGAAACACATTATACACACTGCACACCTTTACAGGGGAAAATACACACACTGCACACCTTTACAGGGAAAACACATTATACACACTGCACACCTTTACAGGGAAAACACACACACTGCACACCTTTACAGGGGAAAACACATTATACACACTGCACACCTTTACAGGGGAAAACACATTATACACACTGCACACCTTTACAGGGAAAACACATTATACACACTGCACACCTTTACAGGGGAAAACACACACACTGCACACCTTTACAGGGGAAATACACACACTGCACACTGCACACCTTTACAGGGGAAATACACACACTGCACACCTTTACAGGGGAAACACATCATACAGACTGCACACCTTTACAGGGGAAATACACACACTGCACACCTTTACAGGGGAAACACATCATACACACTGCACACCTTTACAGGGAAAACACATTATACACACTGCACACCTTTACAGGGGAAATACACACACTGCACACCTTTACAGGGGAAAACACATTATACACACTGCACACCTTTACAGGGAAAACACACACACTGCACACCTTTACAGGGGAAACACATTATACACACTGCACACCTTTACAGGGGAAACACATTATACACACTGCACACCTTTACAGGGGAAAATACACACACTGCACACCTTTACAGGGAAAACACACACACTGCACACCTTTACAGGGGAAATACACACACTGCACACCTTTACAGGGAAAACACATTATACACACTGCACACCTTTACAGGGAAAACACACACACTGCAGGGAAAACACATTATACACACTGCACACCTTTACAGGGAAAACACATTATACACACTGCACACCTTTACAGGGAAAACACACACACTGCACACCTTTACAGGGAAAACACATTATACACACTGCACACCTTTACAGGGAAAACACATTGTACACACTGCACACCTTTACAGGGGAAAACACATTATACACACTGCACACCTTTACAGGGGAAAACACATTATACACACTGCACACCTTTACAGGGGAAAACACATTATACACACTGCACACCTTTACAGGGGAAAACACATTATACACACTGCACACCTTTACAGGGAAAACACATTATACACACTGCACACCTTTACAGGGAAAACACATTATACACACTGCACACCTTTACAGGGGAAAACACATTATACACACTGCACACCTTTACAGGGGAAAACACATTATACACACTGCACACCTTTACAGGGGAAAACACATTATACACACTGCACACCTTTTTACAGGGAAAACACATTATACACACTGCACACCTTTACAGGGGAAAACACATTATACACACTTTACACCATTATACAGGGGAAAAGGGGAAACACATTATACACACTGCACACCTTTACAGGGGAAAACACATTATACACACTGCACACCTTTACAGGGGAAAACACATTATACACACTGCACACCTTTACAGGGGAAATACACACACTGCACACCTTTACAGGGAAAACACATTATACACACTGCACACCTTTACAGGGGAAAATACATTATACACACTGCACACCTTTACAGGGGAAATACATTATACACACTGCACACCTTTACAGGGGAAAACACATTATACACACTGCACACCTTTACAGGGAAAACACATTATACACACTGCACACCTTTACAGGGAAAACACATTATACACACTGCACACCTTTACAGGGGAAAACACATTATACACACTGCACACACATTATACACACTGGGAAACACATTATACACACTGCACACCTTTACAGGGAAAACACATTATACACACTGCACACCTTTACATTATACACACTGGGGAAAATACATTATACACACTGCACACCTTTACAGGGGAAACACATTATACACACTGCACACCTTTACAGGGGAAAACACATTATACACACTGCACACCTTTACAGGGGAAATACACACACTGCACACCTTTACAGGGGAAAACACATTATACACACTGCACACCTTTACAGGGGAAATACACACACTGCACACCTTTACAGGGAAAACACATTATACACACTGCACACCTTTACAGGGGAAACACATTATACACACTGCACACCTTTACAGGGAAATACACACTGCACACCTTTACAGGGGAAAACACATTATACACACTGCACACCTTTACAGGGAAAACACATTATACACACTGCACACCTTTACAGGGAAAACACATTATACACACTGCACACCTTTACAGGGGAAAACACATTATACACACTGCACACCTTTACAGGGAAAACACATTATACACACTGCACACTGGGAAAACACATTATACACACTGCACACCTTTACAGGGGAAAACACATTATACACACTGCACACCTTTACAGGGGAAAACACATTATACACACTGCACACCTTTACAGGGAAAACACATTATACACACTGCACACCTTTACAGGGAAAACACATTATACACACTGCACACCTTTACAGGGGAAAACACATTATACACACTGCACACCTTTACAGGGGAAAACACATTATACACACTGCACACCTTTACAGGGGAAAACACATTATACACACTGCACACCTTTACAGGGGAAAACACATTATACACACTGCACACAGGGGAAACACATTACACACTACAGGGGAAAACACATTATACACACTGCACACCTTTACAGGGGAAAACACATTATACACACTGCACACCTTTACAGGGAAAACACATTATACACACTGCACACCTTTACAGGGGAAAACACATTATACACACTCCACACCTTTACAGGGGAAACACATTATACACACTGCACACCTTTACAGGGAAAACACATTATACACACTGCACACCTTTACAGGGGAAAATACATTATACACACTGCACACCTTTACAGGGGAAATACATTATACACACTGCACACATTTACAGGGGAAAACACATTATACACACTGCACACCTTTACAGGGGAAACACATTATACACACTGCACACCTTTACAGGGGAAAACACATTATACACACTGCACACCTTTACAGGGGAAATACACACACTGCACACCTTTACAGGGGAAAACACATTATACACACTGCACACCTTTACAGGGGAAATACACACACTGCACACCTTTACAGGGAAAACACATTATACACACTGCACACCTTTACAGGGGAAACACATTATACACACTGCACACCTTTACAGGGGAAATACACACACTGCACACCTTTACAGGGGAAAACACATTATACACACTGCACACCTTTACAGGGGAAAACACATTATACACACTGCACACCTTTACAGGGGAAAACACATTATACACACTGCACACCTTTACAGGGGAAAACACATTATACACACTGCACACCATTTACAGGGAAAACACATTATACACACTGCACACCTTACAGGGAAAACACATTATACACACTGCACACCTTTACAGGGAAAACACACACACTGCACACCTTTACAGGGAAAACACATTATACACACTGCACACCTTTACAGGGAAAACACATTATACACACTGCACACCTTTACAGGGAAAACACATTATACACACTGCACACCTTTACAGGGAAAACACATTATACACACTGCACACCTTTACAGGGGAAAACACATTATACACACTGCACACCTTTACAGGGGAAAACACATTATACACACTGCACACCTTTACAGGGGAAAACACATTATACACACTGCACACCTTTACAGGGGAAAACACATTATACACACTGCACACCTTTACAGGGAAAACACATTATACACACTGCACACCTTTACAGGGGAAAACACATTATACACACTGCACACCTTTACAGGGAAAACACATTATACACACTGCACACCTTTACAGGGGAAACACATTATACACACTGCACACCTTTACAGGGGAAAACACATTATACACACTGCACACCTTTACAGGGGAAAACACATTATACACACTGCACACCTTTACAGGGGAAAACACATTATACACACTGCACACCTTTACAGGGGAAATACACACACTGCACACCTTTACAGGGAAAACACATTATACACACTGCACACCTTTACAGGGGAAACACATTATACACACTGCACACCTTTACAGGGGAAATACACACACTGCACACCTTTACAGGGGAAAACACATTATACACACTGCACACCTTTACAGGGGAAAACACATTATACACACTGCACACCTTTACAGGGGAAAACACATTATACACACTGCACACCTTTACAGGGGAAAACACATTATACACACTGCACACCTTTACAGGGAAAACACATTATACACACTGCACACCTTTACAGGGAAAACACATTATACACACTGCACACCTTTACAGGGGAAAACACATTATACACACTGCACACCTTTACAGGGGAAAACACATTATACACACTGCACACATTTACAGGGGAAAACACATTATACAAACTGCACACCTTTACAGGGAAAACACATTATACACACTGCACACCTTTACAGGGGAAAACACATTATACACACTGCACACCTTTACAGGGGAAAACACATTATACACACTGCACACCTTTACAGGGGAAAACACATTATACACACTGCACACCTTTACAGGGGAAAACACATTATACACACTGCACACCTTTACAGGGGAAAACACATTATACACACTGCACACCTTTACAGGGGAAAACACATTATACACACTGCACACCTTTACAGGGAAAACACATTATACACACTGCACACCTTTACAGGGGAAAACACATTATACACACTCCACACCTTACAGGGGAAACACATTATACACACTGCACACCTTTACAGGGGAAACACATTATACACACTGCACACCTTTACAGGGAAAACACATTATACACACTGCACACCTTTACAGGGGAAAATACATTATACACACTGCACACCTTTACAGGGGAAATACACACACTGCAAACAGGGAAAAAACATTATACACACTGCACACCTTTACAGGGGAAAACACATTATACACACTGCACACCTTTACAGGGGAAACACATTATACACACTGCACACCTTTTACAGGGGAAAACACATTATACACACTGCACACCTTTACAGGGGAAACACATTATACACACTGCACACCTTTACAGGGGAAAACACATTATACACACTGCACACCTTTACAGGGAAACACATTATACACACTGCACACCTTACAGGGAAAACACATTATACACACTGCACACCTTTACAGGGGAAAACACATTATACACACTGCACACCTTTACAGGGAAAACACACACTATTTACAGGGGAAACACATTATACTGCACACCTTTACAGGGGAAAACACATTATACACACTGCACACCTTTACAGGGGAAAACACATTATACAAACTGCACACCTTTACAGGGAAAACACATTATACACACTGCACACCTTTACAGGGAAAACACATTATACACACTGCACACCTTACAGGGGAAAACACATTATACACACTGCACACCTTACAGGGGAAAACACATTATACACACTGCACACCTTTACAGGGGAAAACACATTATACACACTGCACACCTTTACAGGGGAAAACACATTATACACACTGCACACCTTTACAGGGGAAAACACATTATACACACTGCACACCTTTACAGGGAAAACACATTATACACACTGCACACCTTTACAGGGGAAAACACATTATACACACTGCACACCTTTACAGGGGAAAACACATTATACACACTGCACACCTTTACAGGGGAAAACACATTATACACACTGCACACCTTTACAGGGGAAAACACATTATACACACTGCACACCTTTACAGGGGAAACACATTATACACACTGCACACCTTTACAGGGGAAAACACATTATACACACTGCACACCTTTACAGGGGAAAACACATTATACACACTGCACACCTTTACAGGGAAAACACATTATACACACTGCACACCTTTACAGGGAAAACACATTATACACACTGCACACCTTTACAGGGGAAAACACATTATACACACTGCACACCTTTACAGGGGAAAACACATTATACACACTGCACACCTTTACAGGGGAAATACACATTATACACACTGCACACCTTTACAGGGGAAATACACACACTGCACACCTTTACAGGGAAAACACATTATACACACTGCACACCTTTACAGGGGAAACACATTATACACACTGCACACCTTTACAGGGGAAAACACATTATACACACTGCACACCTTTACAGGGGAAAACACATTATACACACTGCACACCTTTACAGGGGAAAACACATTATACACACTGCACACCTTTACAGGGGAAAACACATTATACACACTGCACACCTTACAGGGGAAAATACACACACTGCACACCTTTCAGGGGAAATTATACACACTGCACACCTTTACAGGGAAACACATATACACACTGCACACCTTTACAGGGGAAACACATTATACACACTGCACACCTTTACAGGGGAAACACATTATACACACTGCACACCTTTACAGGGGAAAACACATTATACACACTGCACACCTTTACAGGGGAAACACATTATACACACTGCACACCTTTACAGGGGAAAACACATTATACACACTGCACACCTTTACAGGGAAAACACATTATACACACTGCACACCTTTACAGGGGAAACACATTATACACACTGCACACCTTACAGGGGAAAACACATTATACACACTGCACACCTTTACAGGGGAAAACACATTATACACACTGCACACCTTTACAGGGGAAAACACATTATACACACTGCACACCTTTACAGGGGAAAACACATTATACACACTGCACACCTTTACAGGGGAAAACACACACTGCACACCTTTACAGGGGAAAACACACACTGCACACCTTTACAGGGGAAAACACATTATACACACTGCACACCTTTACAGGGGAAACACATTATACACACTGCACACCTTTACAGGGGAAAACACATTATACACACTGCACACCTTTACAGGGAAAACACATTATACACACTGCACACCTTTACAGGGGAAAACACATTATACACACTGCACACCTTTACAGGGGAAAACACATTATACACACTGCACACCTTTACAGGGGAAAACACATTATACACACTGCACACCTTTACAGGGGAAACACATTATACACACTGCACACCTTTACAGGGGAAAACACATTATACACACTGCACACCTTTACAGGGGAAAACACATTATTTACAGGGGAAAACACTGCACACCTTTACAGGGGAAAACACATTATACACACTGCACACCTTTACAGGGGAAAACACATTATACACACTGCACACCTTTACAGGGGAAAACACACACACTGAAAACACATTATACACACTGCACACCTTTACAGGGGAAAACACATTATACACACTGCACACCTTACAGGGGAAAACACATTATACACACTGCACACCTTTACAGGGGAAAACACATTATACACACTGCACACCTTTACAGGGGAAAACACATTATACACACTGCACACCTTTACAGGGGAAAACACATTATACACACTGCACACCTTTACAGGGGAAAACACATTATACACACTGCACACCTTTACAGGGAAAACACATTATACACACTGCACACCTTTACAGGGGAAAATACATTATACACACTGCACACCTTTACAGGGGAAATACATTATACACACTGCACACCTTTACAGGGGAAAACACATTATATGCACACCTTTACAGGGGAAACACATTATACACACTGCACACCTTACAGGGGAAAACACATTATACACACTGCACACCTTTACAGGGGAAAACACATTATACACACTGCACACCTTACAGGGGAAACACATTATACACACTGCACACCTTTACAGGGGAAAACACATTATACACACTGCACACCTTTACAGGGGAAAAACACATTATACACACTGCACACCTTTACAGGGGAAAACACATTATACACACTGCACACCTTTACAGGGGAAATACATTATACACTGCACACCTTTACAGGGGAAACACATTATACACACTGCACACCTTTTACAGGGGAAACACATTATACACACTGCACACCTTTACAGGGAAACACATTATACACACTGCACACCTTTACAGGGGAAACACATTATACACACTGCACACCTTACAGGGGAAACACATTATACACACTGCACACCTTACAGGGAAAACACATTATACACACTGCACACCTTTACAGGGAAAACACATTATACACACTGCACACCTTTACAGGGGAAAACACATTATACACACTGCACACCTTTACAGGGGAAAACACATTATACACACTGCACACCTTTACAGGGGAAACACATTATACACACTGCACACCTTTACAGGGAAAACACATTATACACACTGCACACCTTTACAGGGGAAACACATTATACACACTGCACACCTTTACAGGGGAAAACACATTATACACACTGCACACCTTTACAGGGGAAAACACATTATACACACTGCACACCTTTACAGGGGAAAACACATTATACACACTGCACACCTTTACAGGGGAAAACACATTATACACACTGCACACCTTTACAGGGGAAAACACATTATACACACTGCACACCTTTACAGGGGAAACACACACACTGCACACCTTTACAGGGGAAAACACACACTGCACACCTTTACAGGGGAAAACACATTATACACACTGCACACCTTACAGGGGAAAACACATTATACACACTGCACACCTTTACAGGGGAAAACACATTATACACACTGCACACCTTTACAGGGGAAAACACATTATACACACTGCACACCTTTACAGGGGAAAACACATTATACACACTGCACACCTTTACAGGGGAAAACACATTATACACACTGCACACCTTTACAGGGGAAAACACATTATACACACTGCACACCTTTACAGGGGAAATACACACACTGCACACCTTTACAGGGAAAACACATTATACACACTGCACACCTTTACAGGGAAAACACATTATACACACTGCACACCTTTACAGGGGAAAACACATTATACACACTGCACACCTTTACAGGGGAAAACACATTATACACACTGCACACCTTTACAGGGGAAAACACATTATACACACTGCACACCTTTACAGGGGAAAACACATTATACACACTGCACACCTTTACAGGGGAAATACACACACTGCACACCTTTACAGGGGAAATACACACACTGCACACCTTTACAGGGGAAACACATTATACACACTGCACACCTTTACAGGGGAAACACATTATACACACTGCACACCTTTACAGGGGAAACACATTATACACACTGCACACCTTTACAGGGGAAAACACATTATACACACTGCACACCTACAGGGGAACACATTATACACACTGCACACCTTTACAGGGGAAACACATTATACACACTGCACACCTTTACAGGGGAAACACATTATACACACTGCACACCTTTACAGGGGAAACACATTATACACACTGCACACCTTTACAGGGGAAAACACATTATACACACTGCACACCTTACAGGGAAAACCTTTGCACAGGAAAACACATTATACACACTGCACACCTTTACAGGGGAAAACACATTATACACACTGCACACCTTTACAGGGAAAACACATTATACACACTGCACACCTTTACAGGGGAACAACACACACTGCACACCTTTACAGGGGAAACACACACACCGAAACAGGGAAACACACACTGCACACCTTTACAGGGAAACACATTATACACACTGCACACCTTTACAGGGAAAACACATTATACACACTGCACACCTTTACAGGGGAAACACACACACTGCACACCTTTACAGGGGAAAACACATTATACACACTGCACACCTTTACAGGGGAAAACACATTATACACACTGCACACCTTTACAGGGGAAAACACATTATACACACTGCACACCTTTACAGGGGAAAACACATTATACACACTGCACACCTTTACAGGGGAAAACACATTATACACACTGCACACCTTTACAGGGGAAAAGACATTATACACACTGCACACCTTTACAGGGGAAACACATTATACACACTGCACACCTTTACAGGGGAAAACACATTATACACACTGCACACCTTTACAGGGGAAATACACACACTGCACACCTTTACAGGGGAAAACACATTATACACACTGCACACCTTTACAGGGGAAATACACACACTGCACACCTTTACAGGGAAAACACATTATACACACTGCACACCTTTACAGGGGAAAACACATTATACACACTGCACACCTTTACAGGGAAAACACATTATACACACTGCACACCTTTACAGGGGAAACACATTATACACACTGCACACCTTTACAGGGGAAAACACATTATACACACTGCACACCTTTACAGGGAAAACACATTATACACACTGCACACCTTTACAGGGAAAACACACACACTGCACACCTTTACAGGGGAAAACACATTATACACACTGCACACCTTTACAGGGAAAACACATTATACACACTGCACACCTTTACAGGGGAAAACACATTATACACACTGCACACCTTTACAGGGGAAAACACATTATACACACTGCACACCTTTACAAACAAAATAATTAGCATTTCGGCGTTACACAAACCGCACAATAAAATAGAAAACATTCATTACCTTTCACCATCTTCTTTGTTGGCACTCCTAGATGTCCCATAAACACTATTTGGCCTTTATTTCGATTAAATCGGTCCATATAAAGCCTAGATATCGTTATATGTAGACTGTGTGATAAACGAAAAAAACATCGTTTCAAAACGTAACGCCATTTTTTAAAATTCAAAAGTCGACGATAAACTTTTCACAAAACACTTCGAAATACGTTTGTAATGCAACTTTAGGTATTAGTAAACGTTAATAAGCGATAAAATTCATCAGGAGGCGATGTAAAGATCATTAGCTGTCCGTCTGGAAAAATGTCCGGCTAGAAACTCAACGAAAATATCCGGTCCTAGACCTAAGGAGATACGGTGCCCTGCATGTGTTTGACCAAGAAAAAACTCGAAGGGAAATGACAAGACTCTAGACACCATGTGGAAGCTGTAGGTACTGCAACCTCAGTCAAATAATTGTGGTTCACCTTTATCAATGGGTTCAAGTAGCGCATGGATATATTTTCCCATTTTCAGTGATCAGTTTTTCCTGTGCTTTTCGATGTAAATGCCGTTCTGGTAAAGCCACAGCAGTGATTTAACCAGTTTTATAAACGTCTGAGTGTTTTCTATCCACACAGACTAAGCAAATGCATATACTATATTCCTGGCATGAGTAGCAGGGCGCTGAAATGTTGCGCGATTTTTAACAGAATGTTCAAAAAAGTAGAGGGTCGACTTAAGAGGTTAATAGATATTCTCCAGATACAACGTTCTGGGACTGAAAGGATATGGAGCACACAGAGATTCCATTAAATTAGTATACCAAACATTAGGAACACTTCAGGTAGGGGGTAGGGGGTACTTCAGGGTGCTGTAGGGGTACTTCAGGGTGCTGTAGGGGTAGGGGGTACTTCCAGGGTGCTGTAGGGGTACTTTAGGGTGTTGTAGGGGGTAGAGGGTGCTTCAGGGTGCTGTAGGGGTAGAGGGTACTTCAGGGTGCTGTAGGGATAGAGGGTACTTCAGGGTGTTGTAGGGGGTACTTCAGGGTACTTCAGGGTGCTGTAGGGGTAGAGGGGCACTTCAGGGTGTTTTAGGGGGTAGAGGATGCTTCAGGGTGTTGTAGAGGGTACTTCAGGGTGCTGTAGGGGGTAGAGGGTACTTTGGGTGCTGTAGGGGTAGAGGGGACTTCAGGGTGTTGTAGAGGGTAGAGGGTACTTCAGGGTGCTGTAGGGGGTAGAGGGTACTTCCAGGGTGTTGGAGTAGGGTAGGGTACTTCATGGTGTTGTAGGGGGTAGAGGGTACTTCAGGGTGCTGTAGGGGGTAGAGGGTACTTCAGGGTGCTGTAGGGGTAGAGGGTACTTCAGGGTGTTTTAGGGGGGTAGAGGGTACTTCAGGGTGCTGTAGGGGGTAGAGGGTACTTCAGGGTGCTGTAGGGGGTAGAGGGTACTTCAGGGTGTTGTAGGGGGTAGAGGGTACTTCAGGGTGTTGTAGAGGGTAGAGGGTACTTCAGGGTGCTGTGGTGGGTAGAGGGTACTTCAGGGTGTTGTAGAGGGCAGAGGGTACTTCAGGGTGCTGTGGGGGGTAGAGGGCACTTCAGGGTGCTGTAGAGGGTACTTCAGGGTGTTGTAGGGGGGTAGAGGGTACTTCAGGGTGCTGTGGGGGTAGAGGGTACTTCAGGGTGCTGTAGGGGTAGAGGGTACTTCAGGGTGCTGTAGGGGTAGAGGGTACTTCAGGGTGCTGTAGGGGGTAGAGGGTACTTCAGGGTGCTGTAGGAGGTAGAGGGTACTTCAGGGTGCTGTGGGGGTAGAGGGTACTTCAGGGTGCTGTAGGGGTAGAGGTACTTCAGGGTGTTGTAGGGGTAGAGGGTACTTCAGGGTGCTGTAGGGGGTAGAGGGTACTTCAGGGTGCTGTAGGGGTAGAGGGTACTTCAGGGTGCTGTAGGGGGTAGAGGGTACTTCAGGGTGCTGTAGGGGTAGAGGGTACTTCAGGGTGTTGTAGGGGGTAGAGGGTACTTCAGGGTGCTGTGGGGGGTAGAGGGTACTTCAGGGTGCTGTGGGGGTAGAGGGTACTTCAGGGTGCTGTAGAGGGTAGAGGGTACTTCAGGGTGCTGTAGGGGGTAGAGGGTACTTCAGGGTGCTGTAGGGGGTAGAGGGTACTTCAGGGTGCTGTAGGGGTAGAGGGTACTTCAGGGTGCTGTAGGGGGTAGAGGGTACTTCAGGGTGCTGTGGGGGTAGAGGGTACTTCAGGGTGCTGTAGGGGTACTTCAGGGTGCTTTAGATGGTAGAGGGTACTTCAGGGTACTTCAGGGTGCTGTAGAGGGTACTTCAGGGTGCTGTAGGGGTAGAGGGTACTTCAGGGTGTTGTAGGGGGTAGAGGGTACTTCATGGTGCTGTAGGGGTAGAGGGTACTTCAGGGTGTTGTAGGGGTAGAGGGTACTTCATGGTGCTGTAGGGGGTAGAGGGTACTTCAGGGTGTTGTAGAGGGTAGAGGGTACTTCAGGGTGCTGTAGGGGGTAGAGGGTACTTCAGGGTGCTGTGGGGTAGAGGTACTTCAGGGTGCTGTAGGGGGTAGAGGGTACTTCAGGGTGCTGTGGGGTAGAGGGTACTTCAGGGTGCTGGGGAGGGTACTTCAAGGGTGTTGTAGGGGGTAGAGGGTACTTCAGGGTGCTGTAGGGGGTAGAGGGTACTTCAGGGTGCTGTGGGGTAGGGGTACTTCAGGGTGCTGTGGGGGTAGAGGGTACTTCAGGGTGCTGTAGGGTGTTCAGGGGGTAGGGAGAGGGTACTTCAGGGTGCTGTAGGGGGGTAGAGAGGTACTTCAGGGTGCTGTAGGGGTAGAGGGTACTTCAGGGTGCTGTAGGGGTAGAGGGTACTTCAGGGTGCTGTGGGGGTAGAGGGTACTTCAGGGTGCTATAGGGGGTAGAGGGTACTTCAGGGTGTTGTAGGGGTAGAGGGTACTTCAGGGTGCTGTAGGGGTAGAGGGTACTTCAGGGTGCTGTAGGGGGTAGAGGGTACTTCAGGGTGCTGTAGGGGGTAGAGGGCACTTCAGGGTGTTGTAGGGGTAGAGGGTACTTCAGGGTGCTGTAGGGGGTAGAGGGTACTTCAGGGTGCTGTAGGGGGTAGAGGGTACTTCAGGGTGCTTGTAGATGTAGAGGGTACTTCAGGGTGCTGTAGGGGTAGAGGGTACTTCAGGGTGCTGTAGGGGGTAGAGGGTACTTCAGGGTGTTGGGGGTAGAGGGTACTTCAGGGTGCTGTAGGGGTAGAGGGTACTTCAGGGTGCTGTAGGGGGTAGAGGGTACTTCAGGGTGCTGTAGGGGGTAGAGGGTACTTCAGGGTGCTGTAGGGGGTAGAGGGTACTTCAGGGTGCTGTAGGGGGTAGAGGGTACTTCAGGGTGCTGTAGGGGGTAGAGGTACTTCAGGGTGCTGTAGGTGGTAGAGGTACTTCAGGGTGCTGTAGGGGGGTAGATGGGCTGTAGATGGGTACTTCAGGGTGCTGTAGGGGTAGAGGGTACTTCAGGGTGCTGTAGAGGGTAGAGGGTACTTCAGGGTGCTGTAGGGGGTAGAGGGTACTTCAGGGTGCTGTAGGGGGTAGAGGGTACTTCAGGGTGCTGTAGGGGGTAGAGGGTACTTCAGGGTGTTGTAGGGGGTAGAGGGTACTTCAGGGTGCTGTAGGGGGTAGAGGGTACTTCAGGGTGCTGTAGGGGTAGAGGGTACTTCAGGGTACTTCAGGGTGCTGTAGAGGGTACTTCAGGGTGCTGTAGAGGGTAGAGGGTACTTCAGGGTGCTGTAGGGGTAGAGGTACTTCAGGGTGTAGGGGTAGAGGGTACTTCAGGGTGCTGTAGGGGTAGAGGGTACTTCAGGGTGCTGTACTTCAGGGTGTTGTAGGGGGCACTTCAGGTGCTGTAGGGTAGGGTACTTCAGGGTGCTGTAGGGGGTAGAGGGTACTTCAGGGTGCTGTAGGGGGTAGAGGGTACTTCAGGGTGCTGTAGGGGGTAGAGGGTACTTCAGGGTGCTGTAGGGGTAGAGGGTACTTCAGGGTGCTGTAGGGGGTAGAGGGTACTTCAGGGTGCTGTAGGGGGTAGAGGGTACTTCAGGGTGCTGTAGGGGGTAGAGGGGCACTTCAGGGTGTTGTAGGGGTAGAGGGTACTTCAGGGTGCTGTAGGGGGTAGAGGGTACTTCAGGGTGCTGTAGGGGTAGGGTACTTCAGGGTGCTGTAGGGGATAGAGGGTACTTCAGGGTGTTGTAGGGGTAGAGGGTACTTCAGGGTGCTGTAGGGGTAGAGGGTACTTCAGGGTGCTTGTAGGGGTAGAGGGTACTTCAGGGTGCTGTAGGGGTAGAGGGTACTTCAGGGTGCTGGGGCAGAGGGCACTAGGGTGCTTGTAGGGGTAGAGGGTACTTCAGGGTGCTTGTAGGGGTAGAGGGTACTTCAGGGTGCTGTAGGGGGTAGAGGGTACTTCAGGGTGTTGTAGGGGGTAGAGGGTACTTCAGGGTGTTGTAGAGGGTACTTCAGGGTGCTGTAGAGGGTACTTCAGGGTGCTGTAGGGGGTAGAGGGTACTTCAGGGTGCTGTAGGGGTAGAGGGTACTTCAGGGTGCTGTAGGGGGTAGAGGGTACTTCAGGGTGCTGTAGGGGTAGAGGGTACTTCAGGGTGCTGTAGGGGTAGAGGTACTTCAGGGTGCTGTAGGGGTAGGGGTACTTCAGGGCTGGGTAGATGGTACTTCAGGTGCTGTAGGGGGTAGAGGTACTTCAGGGTGCTGTAGAGGGAGGGTACTTCAGGGTGCTGTAGGGGGGTAGAGGGTACTTCAGGGTGCTGTAGGGGGTAGAGGGTACTTCAGGGTGCTTGTAGGGGGTAGAGGGTACTTCAGGGTGCTGTAGGGTGGGTAGAGGGTACTTCAGGGTGCTGTGGGGGCTAGAGGGTACTTCAGGGTGCTGTAGGGGGGTAGGGGCACTTCAGGGTGCTGTGGGGGGTAGAGGGTACTTCAGGGTGCTGTGGGGGTAGAGGGTACTTCAGGGTGCTGTAGGGGTAGAGGGTACTTCAGGGTGCTGTAGGGGTAGAGGGTACTTCAGGGTGCTGTAGGGGTAGAGGGTACTTCAGGGTGCTGTAGGGGGTAGAGGGTACTTCAGGGTGCTGTAGGGGGTAGAGGTACTTCAGGGTGCTGTAGGGGTAGAGGGTACTTCAGGGTGCTGTAGGGGGTAGAGGGTACTTCAGGGTGCTGTGGGGCAGAGGGGTACTTCAGGGTGCTGTGGGGGTAGAGGGTACTTCAGGGTGCTGTAGGGTGCTGTAGAGGTACTTCAGGGTGCTGTAGGGGGTAGAGGGTACTTCAGGGTGCTGTAGGGGTAGAGGGTACTTCAGGGTGCTGTAGGGGGTAGAGGGTACTTCAGGGTGCTGTGGGGGTAGAGGGTACTTCAGGGTGCTGTAGGGTAGGGGTACTTCAGTGCTGTAGAGGGTAGAGGGTACTTCAGGGTGCTGTATGGGGGTAGAGGGTACTTCAGGGTGCTGTAGGGGTAGAGGGTACTTCAGGGTGCTGTAGGGGTAGAGGGTACTTCAGGGTGCTGTAGGGGTAGAGGTACTTCAGGGTGCTGTAGGGGGTAGAGGGTACTTCAGGGTCTGGGGGTAGGGTGGCGCTTAGAGGGCAGAGGGTACTTCAGGTGCTGTAGGGGTAGAGGGCACTTCAGGGTGCTGTAGGGGTAGAGGGCACTTCAGGGTGCTGTAGGGGGTAGAGGGTACTTCAGGGTGCTGTAGGGGGTAGAGGGTACTTCAGGGTGCTGTGGGGTGCTTCAGGGTACTTCAGGGTGTTGTAGGGGGGGTAGCAGAGGGCACTTCAGGGTGCTGTAGGGGTAGAGGGTACTTCAGGGTGTTGTAGGGGGTAGAGGGTACTTCAGGGTGTTGTAGGGGTAGAGGGTACTTCAGGGTGCTGTAGGGGGTAGAGGGTACTTCAGGGTGCTGTAGGGGGTAGAGGGCACTTCAGGGTGCTGTAGGGGGTAGAGGGTACTTCAGGCGCCTTCAGGGTGCTGTAGGGGTAGAGGGTACTTCAGGGTGCTGTAGGGGGGTAGAGGGCACTTCAGGGTGCTGTAGGGGTAGAGGTACTTCAGGGTGCTGTAGGGGTAGAGGTACTTCAGGGTGCTGTAGGGGTAGAGGGTACTTCAGGGTGCTGTAGGGGGTAGAGGTACTTCAGGGTGCTGTAGGGGGGTAGAGGGTACTTCAGGGTGCTGTAGGGGTAGAGGTACTTCAGGGTGCTGTAGGGGATAGAGGTACTTCAGGGTGTTGTAGGGGGCAGAGGCTACTTCAGGGTGCTGTAGGGGTAGAGGGCACTTCAGGGTGCTGTGGGGGTAGAGGGTACTTCAGGGTGCTGTGGGGGTAGAGGGTACTTCAGGGTGTAGGGGGGGCAGGGTACTTCAGGGTGCTGTAGGGGTAGAGGGCACTTCAGGGTGCTGTAGGGGTAGAGGGTACTTCAGGGTGCTGTAGGGGGTAGAGGGCACTTCAGGGTGCTTGCTGTAGAGGGTACTTCAGGGTGCTGTAGAGGGTAGAGGGTACTTCAGGGTGCTGTAGGGGGTAGAGGGTACTTCTGGGTGTTGTAGGGGGTAGAGGGCACTTCATGGTGCTGTAGGGGTAGAGGGTACTTCAGGGTGCTGTAGGGGTAGAGGGTACTTCAGGGTGCTGTAGGGGGTAGAGGGTACTTCATGGTGCTGTAGGGGTAGGGTACTTCAGGGTGTTCAGGTGTGTAGAGGGGTAGAGGTACTTCAGGGTGCTGTAGGGGATAGAGGGTACTTCAGGGTGCTGTGGGGGTAGAGGTACTTCAGGGTGCTGTAGGGGGTAGAGGGTACTTCAGGGTGTTGTAGGGGTAGAGGGTACTTCAGGGTGCTGTAGGGGTACTTCAGGTGCTGTAGGGGGTGTTGGGTACTTCAGGGTGCTGTAGGGGTAGGGCACTTCAGGTGCTGCAGGGTGCTGTAGGGGGCAGAGGTACTTCAGGGTGCTGTAGGGGGTAGAGGGTACTTCAGGGTGCTGTAGGGGGTAGGGGTACTTCAGGGTGCTGTAGGGGGTAGAGGGCACTTCAGGGTGTTGTAGGGGTGAGGTACTTCAGGGTGCTGTAGTAGGGGTAGAGGTACTTCAGGGTGTGTAGGGGGTAGAGGGTACTTCAGGGTGCTGTAGGGGTAGAGGGTACTTCAGGGTGCTGTAGGGGTAGAGGGTACTTCAGGGTGTGTGGGGGAGGGGTACTTCAGGGTGCTGTAGGGGTAGAGGGTACTTCAGGGTGTTGTAGGGGGGTAGAGGGTACTTCAGGGTGTTGTAGGGGCTGTAGAGGGTACTTCAGGGTGCTGTAGGGGTAGAGGGTACTTCAGGGTGCTGTAGGGGTAGAGGGTACTTCAGGGTGCTGTAGGGGTAGAGGTACTTCAGGGTGCTGTAGGGGTAGAGGGTACTTCAGGGTGCTGTAGGGGTAGAGGGTACTTCAGGGTGTTGTAGGGGGTAGGGTACTTCAGGGTGCTGTAGGGGTAGAGGGTACTTCAGGGTGCTGTGGTAGAGGGCACTTCAGGGTGCTGTAGGGGGGTAGAGGGTACTTCAGGGTGCTGTAGGGGGTAGAGGGTACTTCAGGGTGCTGTAGAGGGTAGAGGGTACTTCAGGGTGCTGCGGGGGCAGAGAGGGCACTTCAGGGTGCTGTAGGGGGTAGAGGGCACTTCAGGGTGTGTGGGGGGCACTTCAGGGTGCTGTAGGGGTAGGGCACTTCAGGGTGCTGTAGGGGGTAGGGGCACTACTTAGAGGGTACTTCAGGGTGCTGTAGGGGTAGTTCAGGGTGCTGTAGGGGGCAGAGGTACTTCAGGGTGCTGTAGGGCAGAGGGCTAGAGGGGTACTTCAGGGTGCTGTAGGGGTAGGGTACTTCAGGGGCACTGTAGGGGGTGAGGGTACTTCAGGGTGCTGTAGGGGGTAGAGGGTACTTCAGGGTGCTGTAGGGGTAGAGGTACTTCAGGGTGCTGTAGGGGGTAGAGGTACTTCAGGGTGCTGTAGGGGTAGAGGGCACTTCAGGGTGCTGTAGGGGTAGAGGGCACTCAGGGTGCTTTAGGGGGTAGAGGGCACTTCAGGGTGCTGTAGGGGGTAGAGGGTACTTCAGGGTGCTGTAGGGGGTAGAGGGTACTTCAGGGTGCTGTAGGGGTAGAGGGTACTTCAGGGTGCTGTAGGGGGGTAGAGGGTACTTCAGGGTGCTGTAGGGGGTAGAGGGTACTTCAGGGTGCTGTAGGGGTAGAGGTACTTCAGGGTGTGTGGGGGGTAGAGGGCACTTCAGGGTGCTGTAGGGGGTAGAGGGTACTTCAGGGTGTTGTAGAGGGTAGAGGGCACTTCAGGGTGCTGTAGGGGCAGAGGCACTTCAGGGTGCTGTAGGGGTAGAGGGTACTTCAGGGTGCTGTAGGGGAGAGGGCACTTCAGGGTGTTGTAGGGGGTAGAGGGTACTTCAGGGTGCTGTAGGGGTAGAGGGCACTTCAGGGTGCTTAGGGGCTGTAGAGGGTACTTCAGGGTGCTGTAGGGGGTAGAGGGTACTTCAGGGTGCTGTAGGGGGTAGAGGGTACTTCAGGGTGCTGTAGGGGGTAGAGGGTACTTCAGGGTGTGTAGGGGTGCAGGGTGCTGTCAGGGGCTGTAGAGGGTACTTCAGGGTGCTGTAGAGGGTAGGGTACTTCAGGGTGCTGTAGGGGGTAGAGGGTACTTCAGGGTGTTGTAGGGGGTAGAGGGTACTTCAGGTGTTGTAGGGGTAGAGGGTACTTCAGGGTGCTGTAGGGGGTAGAGGGTACTTCAGGGTGCTGTAGGGGTAGAGGTACTGTAGGTGGTAGGGGTAGAGGGTACTTCAGGTGCTGTAGGGGTAGAGGTACTTCAGGGTGTTGTAGGGGGTGTTGTAGAGGGTACTTCAGGGTGTTGTAGGGGTAGAGGGTACTTCAGGGTGTTGTAGGGGTAGAGGGGTACTTCAGGGGTGCTGTAGGGGGTAGAGGGTACTTCAGGGTGCTGTAGGGGGGTAGAGGGTACTTCAGGGTGTTGTAGGGGCTAGAGGGTAGGGGGTACTTCAGGGTGCTGTAGGGGTAGAGGGTACTTCAGGGTGCTGTAGGGGACTAGAGGGTACTTCAGGGTGTTGTAGGGGGAGGGTACTTCAGGGTGCTGTAGGGGTAGAGGGTACTTCAGGGTGCTGTAGGGGGTAGAGGGTACTTCAGGGTGTTGTAGGGGGTAGAGGGTACTTCAGGGTGCTGTAGGGGTAGAGGGTGTTTCAGGGTACTTCAGGGTGCTTGGGGGTGGTGTGGGGGTAGAGGGTACTTCAGGGTGCTGTAGGGGTAGGGTACTTCAGGGTGTGTAGGGGGTAGAGGGTACTTCAGGGTGCTGTGGGGGGTAGAGGGTACTTCAGGGTGCTGTAGGGGGTAGAGGGGTACTTCAGGGTGCTGTAGGGGTAGAGGGCACTTCAGGGTGCTGTAGGGGCAGAGGTACTTCAGGGTGCTGTAGGGGTAGAGGTACTTCAGGGTGCTGTAGGGGGTAGAGGTACTTCAGGTGCTGTAGGGCAGAGGGTACTTCAGGGTGTGTAGGGGTGAGGGTACTTCAGGGTGCTGTAGGGGCAGAGGGCACTTCAGGGTGCTGTAGGGGTAGGGTACTTCAGGGTGCTGTAGGGGCAGAGGGTACTTCAGGGTGCTGTAGGGGTAGAGGGTACTTCAGGGTGCTGTAGGGGTAGAGGGTACTTCAGGGTGCTGTAGAGGGCACCTCAGGTGCTGTAGGGGCAGAGGTACTTCAGGGTGCTGTAGGGGGTAGAGGGTACTTCAGGGTGCTGTAGGGGTAGAGGGTACTTCAGGTGCTGTAGGGGGTAGAGGGTACTTCAGGGTGTTGTAGGGGGTAGAGGGTACTTCAGGGTGTTGTAGGGGGTACTTCAGGGTGCTGTAGGGGTAGAGGGTACTTCAGGGTGTGTGGGGGTAGAGGGTACTTCAGGGTGTTGTAGGGGTAGGGTACTTCAGGGTGCTGTAGGGGGTAGAGGGTACTTCAGGGTGCTGTAGAGGGTACTTCAGGGTGTTGTAGGGGGTAGAGGGTACTTCAGGGTGCTGTAGGGGTAGAGGCACTTCAGGGTGCTGGGGGGTAGAGGGCACTTCAGGGTGTTGTAGGGGGCAGAGGGTACTTCAGGGTGCTGTAGGGGTAGAGGTACTTCAGGGTGTTGTAGGGGTAGAGGGTACTTCAGGGTGCTGTAGGGGTAGAGGGTACTTCAGGGTGCTGTAGGGGGTAGAGGGCACTTCAGGGTGCTGTAGGGGTAGAGGGGTACTTCAGGGTGCTGTAGGGGTAGAGGGCACTTCAGGGTGTTGTAGGGGCGTAGAGGGTACTTCAGGGTGTTGTAGGGGGTAGAGGGTACTTCAGGGTGCTGTAGGGGGCAGGCGTACTTCAGGGTGCTGTAGGGGGTAGAGGGTACTTCAGGGTGCTGTGGGGGGTAGAGGGTACTTCAGGGTGCTGTAGGGGGTAGAGGTACTTCAGGGTGCTGTAGGGGGCAGATGGCACTTCATGGTGCTGTAGGGGGTAGAGGGTACTTCAGGGTGTTGTAGGGGTAGAGGGCACTTCAGGGTGCTGCAGGGGTAGAGGGTACTTCAGGGTGCTGTAGGGGTAGAGGGCACTTCAGGGTGCTGTAGAGGGTACTTCAGGGTGCTGTAGGGGTAGAGGGTACTTCAGGGTGCTGTAGGGGTAGAGGTACTTCAGGGTGCTGTAGGGGGTAGAGTTTCAGGGTGCTGTAGGGGTAGGGGTACTTCAGGGTGCTGTAGGGGGTAGAGGGTACTTCAGGGTGCTGTAGGGGTAGAGGGTACTTCAGGGTGCTGTAGGGGTAGAGGGTACTTCAGGGTGCTGTAGGGGTAGAGGGCACTTCAGGGTGCTGTAGGGGTAGAGGTACTTCAGGGTGCTGTAGGGGGGGCAGAGGGTACTTCAGGGTGCTGTAGGGGTAGAGGGTACTTCAGGGTGCTGTAGGGGATAGAGGGTAGGCTTCAGGGTGTTGGCACTCAGGGTAGGGGTAGGCTGTAGAGGTACTTCAGGGTGCTTGTAGGGGTAGAGGGTACTTCAGGGTGCTGTAGGGGGTAGAGGGTACTTCAGGGTGTTGTAGGGGGTAGAGGGTACTTCAGGGTGCTGTAGGGGTAGAGGGCACTTCAGGGTGCTGTAGGGGTAGAGGGTACTTCAGGGTGCTGTAGGGGTAGAGGGTACTTCAGGGTGTTGTAGGGGGTAGAGGGTACTTCAGGGTGCTGTAGAGGGTACTTCAGGTGCTGTAGGGGTAGAGGGTACTTCAGGGTGCTGTGGGGTAGAGGTACTTCAGGGTGCTGTAGGGGGTAGGGTACTTCAGGGTGCTGTAGGGGCAGAGGGTACTTCAGGGTGCTGTAGGGGTAGGGTACTTCAGGGTGCTGTAGGGGTAGAGGGTACTTCAGGGTGCTGTAGGGGGGTAGAGGGTACTTCAGGGTGCTGTAGGGGTAGAGGGCACTTCAGGGTGTTGTAGGGGCAGAGGGTACTTCAGGGTGTGTGTAGAGGGTAGAGGGTACTTCAGGGTGCTGTAGGGGGTAGAGGTACTTCAGGGTGCTGTAGGGGGTAGAGGTACTTCAGGGTGCTGTAGGGGGTAGAGGGCACTTCAGGGTGCTGTAGGGGTAGAGGGTACTTCAGGGTGCTGTAGGGGGTAGAGGGTACTTCAGGGTGCTGTGGGGGTAGAGGGTACTTCAGGGTGCTGTAGGGGTAGTACTTCAGGGTGCTAGGGGTAGAGGGTACTTCAGGGTGCTGTAGGGGTAGAGGGCACTTCAGGGTGCTGTAGGGGTAGAGGGCACTTCAGGGTGCTGTAGGGGTACTTCAGGGTGCTGTAGGGGGTAGAGGGTACTTCAGGGTGCTGTAGGGGTGCTGTAGAGGGTACTTCAGGGTGCTGTAGGGGGTAGAGGGTACTTCAGGGTGCTGTAGGGGGTAGAGGGTACTTCAGGGTGCTGGGGTAGAGGGCACTTCATGGTGCTGTAGGGGTAGAGGGCACTTCAGGGTGCTGTAGAAGTAGAGGGTACTTCAGGTGCTGCAGGGGCAGAGGGCACTTCAGGGTGCTGTAGGGGTAGAGGTACTTCAGGGTGTTGTAGGGGGTAGAGGGCACTTCAGGGTGCTGGGGGAGGGCACTTCAGGGTGTTGTAGGGGTAGAGGGTACTTCAGGGTGCTGTAGGGGGTAGAGGGTACTTCAGGGTGCTGTGGGGGTAGAGGGTACTTCAGGTGTGTGTAGGGGGTAGAGGGTACTTCAGGGTGCTGTAGGGATAGAGGGCACTTCAGGGTGCTGTAGGGGTAGAGGGCACTTCAGGGTGCTGTAGGGGGCAGAGGGTACTTCAGGTGCTGTGGGGGTAGTACTTCAGGGTGTTGAGGGCACCTCAGGGGGTAGAGGCACTTCAGGGTGCTGTAGGGGTAGAGGGCACTTCAGGGTGTTGTAGGGGTAGAGGTACTTCAGGGTGCTGTAGGGGGCAGAGGGCACTTCAGGGTACTGTAGGGGTAGAGGGCACTTCAGGGTGCTGTAGGGGCAGAGGGCACTTCAGGGTGCTGTAGGGGTACTTCAGGGTGTTGTAGGGGGTAGAGGGCACTTCAGGGTGTTGTAGGGGTAGAGGGTACTTCAGGGGTTGTAGAGGGTACTTCAGGGTGCTGCAGAGGGTACTTCAGGGTGCTGTAGGGGCAGAGGGCACTTCAGGGTGCTGTAGGGGCTGTAGAGGTACTTCAGGGTGCTGTAGAGGGTAGAGGGTACTTCAGGGTGCTGTAGGGGGGCAGAGGCACTTCAGGGTGCTGTAGGGGTAGGGGCACTTCAGGGTGCTGTAGGGGGTAGAGGCACTTCAGGTGCTGTAGGGGCAGAGGGCACTTCAGGGTGTTGTAGGGGTAGAGGTACTTCAGGGTGCTTGTAGAGGGGCTTCAGGGTGTTGTAGGGGGGTAGATGGGCACTTCAGGGTGCTTGTAGGGGCAGAGGGTACTTCAGGGTGTTGTAGGGGTAGAGGGTACTTCAGGGTGCTGTAGGGGGTAGAGGTACTTCAGGGTGTTGTAGGGGTAGAGGGTACTTCAGGGTGCTGTAGGGGTAGGGTACTTCAGGGTGCTGTAGGGGCAGAGGGTACTTCAGGGTGCTTGTAGAGGGTACTTCATGGTGCTGTGGGGTAGAGGGCACTTCAGGGTGCTGTAGGGGGTAGAGGGCACTTCAGGGTGCTGTAGGGGGCAGAGGGTACTTCAGGGTGCTGTAGGGGTAGAGGGCACTTCAGGGTGCTTCAGGGGTAGGGCAGGGTACTTCAGGGTGCTGTAGGGGTAGAGGTACTTCAGGGTGCTGTAGGGGGTAGAGGGTACTTCAGGGTGCTGTAGGGGTAGAGGCACTTCAGGGTGCTGTAGGGGCAGAGGGTACTTCAGGCTGTGCTGGAGGGCACTTCAGGCGCTGTAGGGGGTAGAGGGTACTTCAGGGTGCTGTGGGGCTGTAGAGGGCACTTCAGGCGTTGTAGGGGGCAGAGGGTACTTCAGGGTGCTGTAGGGGGTAGAGGGCACTTCAGGGTGTTGTAGGGGGTAGATGGTACTTCAGGCGGTGGGTGTGTGGGCAGAGGGCACTTCAGGGTGGGTAGAGGCACTTCAGGGTGCTGTGGGGTAGAGGGCACTTCAGGGTGCTGTAGGGGTAGAGGGTACTTCAGGGTGCTGTAGAGGAGGTACTTCAGGGTGCTGTAGGGGTAGAGGGCACTTCAGGGTGCTGTAGGGGTAGAGGGCACTTCAGGGTGCTGTAGGGGGCAGATGGTACTTCAGGGTGCTGTAGGGGTAGAGGGTACTTCAGGGTGCTGTAGGGCACTAGGGTACTTCAGGGTGCAGGTAGCTTCAGGGTGTTGTAGAGGGCACTTCAGGGTGCTTTAGGGGTAGAGGGCACTTCAGGGTGCTGTAGGGGTAGAGGTACTTCAGGGTGCTGTAGGGGCAGAGGGCACTCCAGGGTACTGTAGGGGGCAGAGGGGTACTTCAGGGGCAGAGGCTGCTGGGATAGGGGCAGAGGGCACTTCAGGGTGTTGTAGGGGTAGAGGGTACTTCAGGGTGTTGTAGGGGTAGAGGGCACTCCAGGGTGCTGTGGGGGTAGAGGGCACTTCAGGGTGCTGTAGAGGGCACTTCAGGGTGCTTTAGGGGTAGAGGGTACTTCAGGGTGCTGTAGGGGGCACTTCAGGGTGTTGTAGAGGGACTTCAGGGTGCTGTAGGGGCAGAGGGTACTTCAGGGTGTTGTAGGGGGTAGATGGCACTTCAGGGTGTTGTAGAGGCACTTCAGGCGTTGTAGAGGGCACTTCAGGGTGCTGTAGGGGGTAGAGGGCACTTCAGGGTGCTGTAGGGGTAGAGGGCACTTCAGGGTGCTGTAGGGGGTAGAGGGTACTTCAGGGTGCTGTAGGGGGCAGAGGGTACTTCAGGGTGCTGTGGGTAGGGTGCTGTAGATGGGCACTTCAGGGTGTTGTAGGGGGCAGAGGGCACTTCAGGGTGCTGTAGGGGTAGGGTACTTCAGGGTGTTGTAGGGGTAGAGGGGTTCATGGTGCTGGGGGCAGAGGGTACTTCAGGGTGCTGTAGGGGGTAGGGTACTTCAGGGTGCTGTAGGGGCAGAGGGCACTTCAGGGTGTTGTAGGGGTAGAGGGCACTTCAGGGTGCTGTAGGGGGTAGAGGGTACTTCAGGGTGCTGGGGTAGAGGGTACTTCAGGGTGCTGTAGGGGGTAGAGGGTACTTCAGGGTGCTATGGGGGTAGAGGGTACTTCAGGGTGCTATAGGGGGTAGAGGGTACTTCAGGGTGTTGTAGGGGTAGAGGGTACTTCAGGGTGTTGTAGGGGGTAGAGGGTACTTCAGGGTGCTGTGGGGGGTAGAGGGTACTTCAGGGTGCTGTAGGGGGTACTTCAGGGTGCTTTAGAGGGTAGAGGGTACTTCAGGGTACTTCAGGGTGCTGTAGAGGGTACTTCAGGGTGCCGTAGAGGGTAGAGGGTACTTCAGGGTGCTGTAGGGGGTAGAGGGTACTTCAGGGTGTTGTAGGGGGTAGAGGGTACTTCATGGTGTTTTAGGGGGTAGAGGGTACTTCAGGGTGTTTTAGGGGGTAGAGGGTACTTCAGGGTGTTGTAGAGGGTACTTCAGGGTGCTGTAGGGGGTAGAGGGTACTTCAGGGCAGACAGAAGAGTCCAGCCCGTCTCCACCATAAGTCCTGGCCCACTAGAAGAGGCAGAAAGCATCCCTCGACTGTTCCGATGTAGAAACATATTGTGGGTTGCGTCCCAAATGAAACCATATAGTATTTGGTAGTGCTGTTGACCAGGACCCCAGGCTGTTACATAAGACACAGGCCATGTTCAACCCCTAGTGTGTCTGAAGGCTTGCTATGTATTACTGTGTTACAGGGGCGAAACCATGGACTGGACCAAACAGGGTGTTGTAGGGGGTAGAGGGTACTTCAGGGTGTTGTAGGGGGTAGAGGGTACTTCAGGGTGTTGTAGGGGGTAGAGTGTACTTCAGGGTGCTGTAGGGGTAGAGGGTACTTCAGGGTGTTGTAGGGGCAGAGGGTACTTCAGGGTGTTGTAGAGGGTACTTCATGGTGCTGTGGGGGTAGAGGGTACTTCAGGGTGATGGGGGGGAGGGTACTTCAGGGTGCTGTAGGGGATAGAGGGCACTTCAGGGTTTTGTAGGGGGTAGAGGGCACTTCATGGTGCTGTAGGGGTAGAGGGTACTTCAGGGTGCTGTGGGGGGTAGAGGGTACTTCAGGGTGTTGTAGGGGGTAGAGGGTACTTCAGGATGTTGTAGGGGGTAGAGGGTACTTCAGGGTGCTGTAGGGGGTAGAGGGTACTTCAGGGTGAACACTTTCTCCCTCAGGTAAGAAGAAACAGTGTTTGTGTATGCTTACATTTACTTGCATGAAGTGTGTTTGATTTTGTCTGTGTGTGTGTGTGTGTGTGTGTGTGTGTGTGTGTGTGTGTGTGTGTGTGTGTGTGTGTGTGTGTGTGTGTGTGTGTGTGTGTGTGTGTGTGTGTGTGTGTGTGTTTACATGAACTTGCATGCATGTGTGCATGAAGTGTGTTTGATTTTGTGTGTGTGTGTGTGTGGGCGTGCGTGCGTGTTTGTTTGTGTGTGTGTGCGTGTTTGTTTGTGCGTGCGTGCGTGCGTGTTTGTGCGTGTGTGCTTGCGTGCGTGTGGTGCGTGTGTGTGTGTGCGCGTGTGTGTGTGTGTGTGTGTGTGCGTGTTTGTGCGTGCGTGCGTGTGTGCGCGTGTGTGTGTGTGTGTGTGTGTGCGTGCGTGCGTGCGTGTGTGCGTGTGTGTGTGTGTGTGTGTGTTTGTGCGTGCGTGCGTGCGTGCGTGTGTGTGTGTGCCTGTTTGTGCGTGCGTGTTTGCGTGCGTGTGGTGCGTGTGTGTGTGTGTGTGTGCGTGTGTGTGTGTGTGTGTGTGTGTGCGTGTTTGTGCGTGCGTGCGTGTGTGCGCGTGTGTGTGTGTGTGTGCGTGTGTGTGTGTGTGCGTGTTTGTGCGTGCGTGCGTGTGTGCGCGTGTGTGTGTGTGTGTGTGCGTGTTTGTGCGTGCGTGCGTGTGTGTGTGTGTGTGCGTGTTTGTGCGTGTGTGTGTGTGTGTGTGCGTGTTTGTGCGTGCGTGCGTGTGTGTGTGTGTGTGCCTGTGTGTGCGTGTGTGTGTGTGTGTTCTCTCCCGTCTCATTATCTCAGTTTTCTAAGTCATTATGATTCTCTGATCTCTGTTGAGAAGATCAAGGCTGAGCTCAACTTGCATATCAAGTGATAAATCATTAAATAACTACAAAAGCTGAGAGAAACGAGGTCAACAACATAAAACAACTGTGTTCATTAATCAGTTGTGGTAATGAGGTAGTCAGGGAGTAGCAGCCATCCTATTTAGTTCATATGGACTCTGGTCTAAAGTAGTGCACTATATAGAGGCTAGGGCACCATTTTGGACACTTCCCATGAGTAGCATTTGGCCTCTTGTCTCTGTCTGTACTCCAGGGGTTGTTGACACCAGGCCTTGACATACTGCGTGGCCTAGATCCATTACAGTGTTTAAATGTAAAAAAATCACCCCCCCCCCCCCCCGATTTATTTTAGTAATAACATTTGAGTCACTCAGACCACGACAAATCAGCCATAGGCTGAATGTGTAGAACTTCCTCTTCTCACCATGGCAACATCTTCAGCCGGGGAAACTTTACCACCGCCGCTGTGGAAAACACTAGGGGAAACACTGCATTAGATTCAATGAAGTTACCAGGTCATAATGTTTCCAGTGAAATTAAATGAAACATGTAACACAGGGTAGGCTGCTATTTGTCTGTTAAAACAAAGGTAATTGTTTAAATAATATATATATATATATATATATATATAATAATAATAAATTCTCTTTGTTTTAACAGAGAAGACATATTGAGTCCTAGGTCTCTTTTTCAAATGCGCTCATCCATAAGCACAAAATCTGCATATTTTGTTGTGAGGATACAGAATCAATAGACCGTTTATTTTGGCATTGCACTCAGGCAGCCTGTTTCTGGTCTCAGGTTCAGGAATGGCTGAAAATGCATAGCATTGAGCTAAAATTGACCCTAGAAATAGTACTGTTAGGAGATCTGGAGAGACCTGGTCAGTCCATTACTAATATACTAATACTCTTAGTAAAAGTATTTATCTTCAACTCACAATCTGTGGATTCTATTCGATTAGATAGATTGAAATTGTAAGTTAAACATCACAGCACAGTTGAAAGATATGTGTTGCGTAGAAACACGAAGAGGGTGGCCAGCAGAGATAGATAGGATGGGCTGAGGGAAGCTGAGGGTTGGGATGGGCTGAGGGAAGCTGAAGGTTGGGATGTGATGGGCTGAGGGAAGCTGAGGGTTGGGATGGGATGGGCTGAGGGAAGCTGAGGGTTGGGATGGGATGGGCTGAGGGAAGCTGAGGGTTGGGATGGGATGGGCTGAGGGAAGCTGAGGGTTGGGATGGGATGGGCTGAGGGAGGCTGAGGGTTGGGATGGGCTGAGGGAAGCTGAGGGTTGGGATGGGCTGAGGGAAGCTGAGGGTTGGGATGGGATGGGCTGAGGGAAGCTGAGGTTTGGGATGGACTGAGGGTTGGGAAGGGATGAGCAGAACGAAGTTCTGAGCGAAGCTGAGGGTTGGGATGGACTGAGGATTGGGATGGGCTGAGGGTTGGGATGGGATGGGCTGAGGGAAGCTGAGGGTTGGGTTGGGCTGAGGGAAGCTGAGGGATGGGATGGGCTGAGGGAAGCTGAGGGTTGGGTTGGGCTGAGGGAAGCTGAGGGATGGGATGGGCTGAGGGAAGCTGAGGGTTGGGTTGGGCTGAGGGAAGCTGAGGGTTGGGATGGACTGAGGGTTGGGATGGGATGGGCTGAGGGAAGCTGAGGTTTGGGATGGACTGAGGGTTGGGATGGGCTGAGGGAAGTTGAGGGTTGGGATCGGATGGGCTGAGGGAAGCTGAGGGTTGGGATGTGGAATTGGAGACAAGTTGGAGTGGAGTTGCTGTGTGAGAGAGAGAGAATGATGGTCAAAGATAAATGGGGGGGGGGGGGTCTATAATAAAACATAATAAAAGTACATTTGAATGGGTCTGTGGGAGGGGTCTCAGATGGTTGAGGGACAGATATTGGGGAACTGTGGGGAGGATCTTGGAGGGTTCGGGTTTCACAAGATTGTGAAAAAGGAAACTATGACATATATTTTGTATCACTATCATGCACACGCCCCCTCACACATAAGGATGGCTCTGTGGGGGAAAGACTGATACATGTTTGATAGTGGTAGTAGACACCCTCACACATAAGGATGGCTCTGTGGGGGAAAGACTGATACATGTTTGATAGTAGTAGACACCCTCACACATAAGGATGGCTCTGCTGCAGAAAGACTGATACATGTTTGATAGTAGTAGTAGACACCCTCACACATAAGGATGGTTCTGCTGCAGAAAGACTGATACATGTTTGATAGTAGTAGACACCCTCACACATAAGGATGGCTCTGCTGCAGAAAGACTGATACATGTTTGATAGTAGTAGACACCCTCACACATAAGGATGGCTCTGCTGCAGAAAGACTGATACATGTTTGATAGTAGTAGTAGACACCCTCACACATAAGAATGGCTCTGCTGCAGAAAGACTGATACATGTTTGATAGTAGTAGTAGACACCCTCACACATAAGGATGGCTCTGCTGCAGAAAGACTGATACATGTTTGATAGTAGTAGTAGACACCCTCACACATAAGGATGGTTCTGTTGCAGAAAGACTGATACATGTTTGATAGTAGTAGTAGACACCCTCACACATAAGGATGGCTCTGTTGCAGAAAGACTGATACATGTTTGATAGTAGTAGACACCCTCACACATAAGGATGGCTCTGTTGCAGAAAGACTGATACATGTTTGATAGTAGTAGTAGACACCCTCACACATAAGGATGGTTCTGCTGCAGAAAGACTGATACATGTTTGATAGTGGTAGTAGACACCCTCACACATAAGGATGGCTCTGCTGCAGAAAGACTGATACATGTTTGATAGTGGTAGTAGACACCCTCACACATAAGGATGGCTCTGCTGCAGAAAGACTGATACATGTTTGATAGTAGTAGACACCCTCACACATAAGGATGGCTCTGCTGCAGAAAGACTGATACATGTTTGATAGTAGTAGTAGACACCCTCACACATAAGGATGGCTCTGCTGCAGAAAGACTGATACATGTTTGATAGTAGTAGTAGACACCCTCACACATAAGGATGGCTCTGCTGCAGAAAGACTGATACATGTTTGATAGTAGTAGACACCCTCACACATAAGGATGGCTCTGTTGCAGAAAGACTGATACATGTTTGATAGTAGTAGTAGTAGACACCCTCACACATAAGGATGGCTCTGCTGCAGAAAGACTGATACATGTTTGATAGTAGTAGTAGTAGACACCCTCACACATAAGGATGGCTCTGCTGCAGAAAGACTGATACATGTTTGATAGTAGTAGACACCCTCACACATAAGGATGGCTCTGCTACAGAAAGACTGATACATGTTTGATAGTAGTAGTAGACACCCTCACACATAAGGATGGCTCTGCTGCAGAAAGACTGATACATGTTTGATAGTAGTAGACACCCTCACACATAAGGATGGCTCTGCTGCAGAAAGACTGATACATGTTTGATAGTAGTAGTAGACACCCTCACACATAAGGATGGCTCTGTTGCAGAAAGACTGATACATGTTTGATAGTAGTAGTAGACACCCTCACACATAAGGATGGCTCTGCTGCAGAAAGAATTATACATGTTTGATAGTGGTATTAGACACCCTCACACAAAAGGATGGCTCTGCTACAGAAAGACTGATACATGTTTGATAGTGTCTTGATGTTTGTCCTTCGTGTTCTAATACTTTAATGTTACCCCTTCCTTGTGTTGGTAATAAATAATTATAAAAATATTTAAAAATAAAATAAAACATCACAAACCACCCAGGAAACAGTTACATTCCTCCACAAATAAGTCAACCAATCAAATCCATATAAATCCAAATTCCTAACTATTCACAGTACATTCGGAAAGTATTCAGACCCCTTGACTTGTTCCACGTTTTGTGACGTTACAGCCCTGTTCTGAAATTGATTAAATTATTTTTCCCTCATCAATCTACACACAATACACCATAATGACAAAGTGTAAACAGTTTTTAGAAATGTTTGCAAATATATTAAATAATAAAAATAAGAAATACCTTATTTACATAAGTATTCAGACCCTTTTCTACGAGACTCTAAATTGTGGTCAGGTGCATCTCGTTTCCATTGAAGCAAATCAAATCAAATGTATTTATATAGCCCTTCGTACATCAGCTGATATCTCAAAGTGCTGTACAGAAACCCATTCTAAAACCCCAAACAGCAAGCAATGCAGGTGTAGAAGCACGGTGGCTAGGAAAAACTCCCTAGAAAGGCCAAAACCTAGGAAGAAACCTTGGGAGGAACCAGGCTATGTGGGGTGGCCAGTCCTCTTCTGGCTGTGCCGGGTGGAGATTATAACAGAACATGGCCAAGATGTTCAAATGTTCATAAATGACCAGCATGGTCGAATAATAATAAGGCAGAACAGTTGAAACTGGAGCAGCAGCACGGTCAGGTGGACTGGGGACAGCAAGGAGTCATCATGTCAGGTAGTCCTGGGGCACGGTCCTAGGGCTCAGGTCAGTTGAAACTGGAGCATTGAACATCCTTGAGATGTTTCTACAACTTGATTGGAGTCCACCTGTGGTAAATTAATTTGATTTGGACATGATTTGGAAAGTCACACACCTGTCTATATAAGGTCCCACAATTGACAGTGCATGTCAGAGCAAAAACCAAGCCATGAGGTTGATGGAATTGTCCGTAGGGCTTCGAGACAGGACTGTGTCGTGGCACAGATCTGGGACCATCATTCTTAAATTTTGAAAGTCACTGAGCTCTTCAGTAAGGACATTCTACTGTCAGTGTTTGTCTATGGAGATTGCATGGCTGTATGCTCAATTTAATACACCGTCAGCAACGGGTATGGCTGAAATAGCCGAATCCACTCATTTGAAAGGGTGTCCACATACTTTTGTATATATAGTGTATCTATCTCTAGCGATCCAGTATCCCTGTACATTGTAAATATGATTGTAAAGGTTTTCCTCCTCTGAAGAGGAGACGTGAGAAGGATCGGAGGACCAATATGCGGCGTGGTAAGTGTCCATGGTTCATTTAATAAGAAATACTCAACACGAATACAACTGAATACATAAACAATAAACGTGGAACAAACGAAACCTGAAACAGTACCGTGTGGTGAAAAACAGACACGGAAAACAAACACCCACAAACAAACAGTGAAACCCAGGCTACCTAAGTATGATTCTCAATTAGGGACAACTAATGACACCTGCCTCTGATTGAGAACCATACTAGGCTGAAACATAGAAATCCCCCAAATCATAGAAAAACAAACATAGACTGCCCACCCAACTCACGCCCTGACCATACTAACTAATGACAAAACAAAGGAAATAAAGGTCAGAACGTGACAATAGTACATAGTATGATTACTTAATTTATCCGTAACCCCACAACGACAAAGAAAAAATTTAATAACAGAAATGCCTTATTTACATAAGTATTCAGACCCTTTGCTATGAGACTGGAAATTGAGCTCAGGTGCATCCTGTTTCCATTGATCATCCTTGAGATGTTTCTACAACTTGATTGGAGTCCACCTGTGGTAAATTCAATTGATTGGACATGATTTGGAATGGCACACACCTGTCTATATAAAGGTCCCACAGTTGACCGTGCATGTCAGAGCAAAAACCAAGCCATGAGGTCAAAGGAATTTTCTGTATACCTCAGAGACAGGATTGTGTCGAGGCACAGATCTGGGGAAGGATATCAAAACATTTATGCAGCATTGAAGGTCCCTAAGAACACAGTGGCCTCCATCATTCTTAAATGGAAGATGTTTGGAACCACCAAGACTCTTCCTAGAGCTGGCCTCCCGGCCAAACTGATCAATCGGGGGAGAACGACCTTGGTCAGGGAGGTGACTAAGAACCCGATGGTCACTCTGACAGAGCTCTAGAGTTCCTCTGTGGAAATGGGAGAACCTTCCAGAAGGACAACCAGACGGAAGCCAGATGGAGATTGGCCAGACAGAAGCCGCTCCTCAGTAAAAAGGTACATGACAGCCCGCTTGGAGTTCGCCAAAAGGCACCTAAAAAACTCTCAGACCATGAGAAACAAGATTCTCTAGTCCAATGGAACCAAGATTAAACTCTTTTGTCTAAATGCCAAGCGTTTCGTCTGGAGGAAACCTTGCACCATTCCTACGGTGAAGCATGGTGGTGGCAGCATCATGCTGTGGGGATGTTTTTCAGCGGCAGGGACTGGGAGACTAGTCAGGATCGAGGGAAAGATGAACGGAGCAAAGTACAGAGAGATCCTTGATGAAAACCTGCTCCAGAGTGCTCAGGTCCTCAGACCGGGGTGAAGGTTCGCCTTCCAACAGGACAACAACCCTAAGCACACAGCCAAGACAATGCAGGAGTGGCTTCGGGACAAGTCTCAATGTCATTGAGTGGCACAGCCAGAGCCCAGACTTGAACCCAATCGAAAATATCTGGAGAGACCTGAAAATAGTTGTGCAGCAACGCTCCCCATCCAACCTGACAGAGCTTGAGATGATCTGCAGAGACGAATGGGAGAAACTCCCCAAATACAGGTGTGCCAAGCTTGTAGCGTCATACCAAAAAAGACTTGAGGCTGTAATTGCTGTCAAAGGTGTTTCAACAAAGTACTGAGTAAATGGGTGTCGACCTGAGTGTCGGCCTGGGTGTTGGCCTGGGTGTCGGCCTGGGTGTCGGCCTAGGCGTCGGTCTGGGCGTTGGCCTGACCAGACCCTCTCCCTAGTAACATGTCTGTCCTCTACATCACAACTCCCTCGTAACCATGGAGGAGTACGGAACACTGGGGGGAGGCAGATAGCCTAGGGGTTAAGACCATGGAGGAGTATGGAACACTGGGGGGAGGCAGATAGCCTAGGGGTTAAGACCATGGAGGAGTAATTAACACTGGGGGAGGCGGATTGCCTAGGGGTTAAGACCATGGAGGAGTACGGAACACTGGGGGAGGCAGATAGCCTAGGGGTTAAGACCATGGAGGAGTACGGAACACTGGGGGGAGGCAGATAGCCTAGGGGTTAAGACCATGGAGGAGTAATTAACACTGGGGGAGGCGGATTGCCTAGGGGTTAAGACCATGGAGGAGTAATTAACACTGGGGGAGGCAGATTGCCTAGGGGTTATTAAGACCATGGAGGAGTAATTAACACTGGGGGGGCAGATAGCCTAGGGATTATTAAGACCATGGAGGAGTACGGAACACTGGGGGAGGCAGATAGCCTAGGGGTTAGGACCATGGAGGAGTAATTAACACTGGGGGCAGATAGCCTAGGGATTATTAAGACCATGGAGGAGTACGGAACACTGGGGGGAGGCAGATAGCCTAGGGGTTAAGACCATGGAGGAGAAATTAACACTGGGGGGCGGGGGCAGATAGCCTAGGGGTTATTAAGACCATGGAGGAGTAATTAACACTGGGGGGGGGCAGATAGCCTAGGGGTTAAGACCATGGAGGAGTACGGAACACTGGGGGGAGGCAGATAGCCTAGGGGTTAAGACCATGGAGGAGTACGGAACACTGGGTGGAGGCAGATAGCCTAGGGGTTAAGACCATGGAGGAGTAATTAACACTGGGGGGAGGCAGATAGCCTAGGGGTTAAGACCATGGAGGAGTACGGAACACTGGGTGGAGGCAGATAGCCTAGGGGTTAAGACCATGGAGGAGTACGGAACACTGGGGGGAGGCAGATAGCCTAGGGGTTAAGACCATGGAGGAGTATGGAACACTGGGGGTAGGCAGATAGCCTAGGGGTTAAGACCATGGAGGAGTAATTAACACTGCGGGGAGGCAGATAGCCTAGGGGTTAAGACCATGGAGGAGTACGGAACACTGGGGGGATGCAGATAGCCTAGTGGTTAAGACCATGGAGGAGTACGGAACACTGGGGGGCGGCAGATAGCCTAGGGGTTAAGACCATGGAGGAGTAATTAACACAGGGGGAGGCAGATAGCCTAGGGGTTAAGACCATGGAGGAGTAATTAACACAGGGGGAGGCAGATAGCCTAGGGGTTAAGACCATGGAGGAGTAATTAACACAGGGGAGGCAGATAGCCTAGGGGTTAAGACCATGGAGGAGTAATTAACACTGGGGGGTGGCAGATAGCCTAGGGGTTAAGACCATGGAGGAGTAATTAACACTGGGGGAGGCAGATAGCCTAGGGGTTAAGACCATGGAGGATTACGGGACACTGGGGGAGGCAGATAGCCTAGGGGTTAAGACCATGGAGGAGTAATTAACACTGGGGGAGGCAGATAGCCTAGGGGTTAAGACCATGGAGGAGTACGGAACACTGGGGGAGGCAGATAGCCTAGGGGTTAAGACCATGGAGGAGTAATTAACACTGGGGGAGGCAGATAGCCTAGGGGTTAAGACCATGGAGGAGTACGGAACACTGGGGGAGGCAGATAGCCTAGGGGTTAAGACCATGGAGGAGTACGGAACACTGGGGGGGCAGATAGCCTAGGGGTTAAGACCATGGAGGAGTACGGAACACTGGGGGCAGATAGCCTAGGGGTTAAGACCATGGAGGAGTACGGAACACTGGGGGAGGCAGATAGCCTAGGGGTTAAGACCATGGAGGAGTATGGAACACTGGGGGAGGCAGATAGCCTAGGGGTTAAGACCATGGAGGAGTAATTAACACTGGGGGAGGCGGATTGCCTAGGGGTTAAGACCATGGAGGAGTAATTAACACTGGGGGAGGCAGATTGCCTAGGGGTTATTAAGACCATGGAGGAGTAATTAACACTGGGGGGAGGCAGATAGCCTAGGGGTTAGGACCATGGAGGAGTATGGAACACTGGGGGAGGCAGATAGCCTAGGGGTTAGGACCATGGAGGAGTAATTAACACTGGGGGGGCAGATAGCCTAGGGATTATTAAGACCATGGAGGAGTACGGAACACTGGGGGAGGCAGATAGCCTAGGGGTTAAGACCATGGAGGAGAAATTAACACTGGGGGGGGAAGATAGCCTAGGGGTTATTAAGACCATGGAGGAGTAATTAACACTGGGGGGGCAGATAGCCTAGGGGTTAAGACCATGGAGGAGTACGGAACACTGGGGGAGGCAGATAGCCTAGGGGTTAAGACCATGGAGGAGTACGGAACACTGGGTGGAGGCAGATAGCCTAGGGGTTAAGACCATGGAGGAGTAATTAACACTGGGGGGAGGCAGATAGCCTAGGGGTTAAGACCATGGAGGAGTATGGAACACTGGGTGGAGGCAGATAACCTAGGGGTTAAGACCATGGAGGAGTACGGAACACTGGGGGAGGCAGATAGCCTAGGGTTAAGACCATGGAGGAGTATGGAACACTGGGGGAGGCAGATAGCCTAGGGGTTAAGACCATGGAGGAGTAATTAACACTGCGGGAGGCAGATAGCCTAGGGGTTAAGACCATGGAGGAGTACGGAACACTGGGGGATGCAGATAGCCTAGTGGTTAAGACCATGGAGGAGTACGGAACACTGGGGGGCGGCAGATAGCCTAGGGGTTAAGACCATGGAGGAGTAATTAACACAGGGGGAGGCAGATAGCCTAGGGGTTAAGACCATGGAGGAGTAATTAACACTGGGGGGAGGCAGATAGCCTAGGGGTTAAGACCATGGAGGAGTACGGAACACTGGGGGGAGGCAGATAGCCTAGGGGTTAAGACCATGGAGGAGTACGGAACACTGGGGGGAGGCAGATAGCCTAGGGGTTAAGACCATGGAGGAGTAATTAACACAGGGGGCAGGCAGATAGGGAGGAGTAATTAACACAGGGGCAGATAGCCTGGGGTTAAGGCCATGGAGGAGTAATTAACACAGGGGGAGGCGGATAGCCTAGGGGTTAAGACCATGGAGGAGTAATTAACACAGGGGGAGGCAGATAGCCTAGGGGTTAAGACCATGGAGGAGTAATTAACACAGGGGAGGCAGATAGCCTAGGGGTTAAGACCATGGAGGAGTAATTAACACAGGGGGGCAGATAGCCTAGGGGTTAAGACCATGGAGGAGTAATTAACACAGGGGAGGATAGCCTAGGGTTAAGACCATGGAGCCTAGGGGGTTAAGACCATGGAGGAGTAATTAACACAGGGGAGGCAGATAGCCTAGGGGTTAAGACCATGGAGGAGTAATTAACACTGGGGGGTGGCAGATAGCCTAGGGGTTAAGACCATGGAGGAGTAATTAACACTGGGGGAGGCAGATAGCCTAGGGGTTAAGACCATGGAGGATTACGGGACACTGGGGGGAGGCAGATAGCCTAGGGGTTAAGACCATGGAGGAGTACGGAACACTGGGGGGGGCAGATAGCCTAGGGGTTAAGACCATGGAGGAGTACGGAACACTGGGGGGAGGCAGATAGCCTAGGGGTTAAGACCATGGAGGAGTATGGAACACTGGGGGGAGGCAGATAGCTTAGGGGTTAAGACCATGGAGGAGTAATTAACACTGGGGGGAGGCGGATTGCCTAGGGGTTAAGACCATGGAGGAGTAATTAACACTGGGGGGAGGCAGATTGCCTAGGGGTTATTAAGACCATGGAGGAGTAATTAACACTGGGGGGAGGCAGATAGCCTAGGGGTTAGGACCATGGAGGAGTATGGAACACTGGGGGGAGGCAGATAGCCTAGGGGTTAAGACCATGGAGGAGTAATTAACACAGGGGGAGGAAGATAGCCTAGGGGTTAAGACCATGGAGGAGTAATTAACACAGGGGAGGCAGATAGCCTAGGGGTTAAGACCATGGAGGAGTAATTAACACAGGGGGAGGCAGATAGCCTAGGGGTTAAGACCATGGAGGAGTAATTAACACAGGGGGAGGCAGATAGCCTAGGGGTTAAGACCATGGAGGAGTAATTAACACTGGGGGGTTAAGAGGCAGATAGCCTAGGGGTTAAGACCATGGAGGAGTACGGAACACTGGGGGAGGCAGATAGCCTAGGGGTTAAGACCATGGAGGAGTAATTAACACTGGGGGAGGCAGATAGCCTAGGGGTTAAGACCATGGAGGAGTATGGAACACTGGGGGGAGGCAGATAGCCTAGGGGTTAAGACCATGGAGGAGTAATTAACACTGGGGGAGGCAGATTGCCTAGGGGTTAAGACCATGGAGGAGTAATTAACACTGGGGAGGCAGATTGCCTAGGGGTTATTAAGACCATGGAGGAGTAATTAACACTGGGGGAGGCAGATAGCCTAGGGGTTAGGACCATGGAGGAGTATGGAACACTGGGGGGAGGCAGATAGCCTAGGGGTTAGACCATGGAGGAGTAATTAACACTGGGGGGCAGGGGGGTTAGATAGCCTAGGGATTATTAAGACCATGGAGGAGTACGGAACACTGGGGGAGGCAGATAGCCTAGGGGTTAAGACCATGGAGGAGAAATTAACACTGGGGGGGGCAGATAGCCTAGGGGTTATTAAGACCATGGAGGAGTAATTAACACTGGGGGGGGGCAGATAGCCTAGGGGTTAAGACCATGGAGGAGTACGGAACACTGGGGGGAGGCAGATAGCCTAGGGGTTAAGACCATGGAGGAGTACGGAACACTGGGTGGAGGCAGATAGCCTAGGGGTTAAGACCATGGAGGAGTAATTAACACTGGGGGGAGGCAGATAGCCTAGGGGTTAAGACCATGGAGGAGTACGGAACACTGGGTGGAGGCAGATAGCCTAGGGGTTAAGACCATGGAGGAGTACGGAACACTGGGGGGAGGCAGATAGCCTAGGGGTTAAGACCATGGAGGAGTATGGAACACTGGGGGGAGGCAGATAGCCTAGGGGTTAAGACCATGGAGGAGTAATTAACACTGCGGGGAGGCAGATAGCCTAGGGGTTAAGACCATGGAGGAGTACGGAACACTGGGGGATGCAGATAGCCTAGTGGTTAAGACCATGGAGGAGTACGGAACACTGGGGGGCGGCAGATAGCCTAGGGGTTAAGACCATGGAGGAGTAATTAACACAGGGGGAGGCAGATAGCCTAGGGGTTAAGACCATGGAGGAGTAATTAACACAGGGGGAGGCAGATAGCCTAGGGGTTAAGACCATGGAGGAGTAATTAACACTGGGGGAGGCAGATAGCCTAGGGGTTAAGACCATGGAGGAGTAATTAACACTGGGGGAGGCAGATAGCCTAGGGGTTAAGACCATGGAGGAGTACGGAACACTGGGGGAGGCAGATAGCCTAGGGTTAAGACCATGGAGGAGTACGGAACACTGGGGGAGGCAGATAGCCTAGGGGTTAAGACCATGGAGGAGTAATTAACACAGGGGAGGCAGATAGCCTGGGGGTTAAGGCCATGGAGGAGTAATTAACACAGGGGAGGCAGATAGCCTAGGGGTTAAGACCATGGAGGAGTAATTAACACAGGGGAGGCAGATAGCCTAGGGGTTAAGACCATGGAGGAGTAATTAACACAGGGGGAGGCAGATAGCCTAGGGGTTAAGACCATGGAGGAGTAATTAACACAGGGGGAGGCAGATAGCCTAGGGGTTAAGACCATGGAGGAGTAATTAACACAGGGGGAGGCAGATAGCCTAGGGGTTAAGACCATGGAGGAGTAATTAACACAGGGGGAGGCAGATAGCCTAGGGGTTAAGACCATGGAGGAGTAATTAACACAGGGGAGGCAGATAGCCTAGGGGTTAAGACCATGGAGGAGTAATTAACACTGGGGGTGGCAGATAGCCTAGGGGTTAAGACCATGGAGGAGTAATTAACACTGGGGGAGGCAGATAGCCTAGGGGTTAAGACCATGGAGGAGTACGGGACACTGGGGGAGGCAGATAGCCTAGGGGTTAAGACCATGGAGGAGTAATTAACACTGGGGGAGGCAGATAGCCTAGGGGTTAAGACCATGGAGGAGTAATTAACACTGGGGAGGCAGATAGCCTGGGGTTAAGACCATGGAGGAGTAATTAACACTGGGGGAGGCAGATAGCCTAGGGGTTAAGACCATGGAGGAGTAATTAACACAGGGGAGGCAGATAGCCTGGGGTTAAGACCATGGAGGAGTAATTAACACAGGGGAGGCAGATAGCCTAGGGGTTAAGACCATGGAGGAGTAATTAACACTGGGGGGGCAGATAGCCTAGGGGTTAGACCATGGAGGAGTAATTAACACTGGGGGTAGCCTAAGGTTAAGACCATGGAGGAGTACGGAACACTGGGGGAGGCAGATAGCCTAGGGGTTAAAGACCATGGAGGAGTAATTAACACTGGGGGAGGCAGATAGCCTAGGGGTTAAGACCATGGAGGAGTAATTAACACTGGGGAGGCAGATAGCCTAGGGTTAAGACCATGGAGGAGTATGGAACACTGGGTGGAGGCAGATAGCCTAGGGGTTAAGACCATGGAGGAGTACGGAACACTGGGGGGAGGCAGATAGCCTAGGGGTTAAGACCATGGAGGAGTATGGAACACTGGGGGTAGGCAGATAGCCTAGGGGTTAAGACCATGGAGGAGTAATTAACACTGCGGGGAGGCAGATAGCCTAGGGGTTAAGACCATGGAGGAGTACGGAACACTGGGGGGATGCAGATAGCCTAGTGGTTAAGACCATGGAGGAGTACGGAACACTGGGGGGCGGCAGATAGCCTAGGGGTTAAGACCATGGAGGAGTAATTAACACAGGGGGAGGCAGATAGCCTAGGGGTTAAGACCATGGAGGAGTAATTAACACTGGGGGGAGGCAGATAGCCTAGGGGTTAAGACCATGGAGGAGTACGGAACACTGGGGGGAGGCAGATAGCCTAGGGGTTATTAAGACCATGGAGGAGTACGGAACACTGGGGGGAGGCAGATAGCCTAGGGGTTAAGACCATGGAGGAGTACGGAACACTGGGGGGAGGCAGATAGCCTAGGGGTTAAGACCATGGAGGAGTAATTAACACAGGGGGAGGCAGATAGCCTGGGGGTTAAGGCCATGGAGGAGTAATTAACACAGGGGGAGGCGGATAGCCTAGGGGTTAAGACCATGGAGGAGTAATTAACACAGGGGGAGGCAGATAGCCTAGGGGTTAAGACCATGGAGGAGTAATTAACACAGGGGAGGCAGATAGCCTAGGGGTTAAGACCATGGAGGAGTAATTAACACAGGGGAGGCAGATAGCCTAGGGGTTAAGACCATGGAGGAGTAATTAACACAGGGGGAGGCAGATAGCCTAGGGGTTAAGACCATGGAGGAGTAATTAACACAGGGGGAGGCAGATAGCCTAGGGGTTAAGACCATGGAGGAGTAATTAACACAGGGGGAGGCAGATAGCCTAGGGGTTAAGACCATGGAGGAGTAATTAACACTGGGGGGTGGCAGATAGCCTAGGGGTTAAGACCATGGAGGAGTAATTAACACTGGGGGAGGCAGCCTAGGGGTTAAGACCATGGAGGATTACGGGACACTGGGGGAGGCAGATAGCCTAGGGGTTAAGACCATGGAGGAGTAATTAACACTGGGGGAGGCAGATAGCCTAGGGGTTAAGACCATGGAGGAGTAATTAACACAGGGGAGGCAGATAGCCTGGGGGTTAAGGCCATGGAGGAGTAATTAACACAGGGGAGGCGGATAGCCTAGGGGTTAAGACCATGGAGGAGTAATTAACACAGGGGAGGCAGATAGCCTAGGGGTTACCATGGAGGAGTAATTAACACAGGGGAGGCAGATAGCCTAGGGGTTAAGACCATGGAGGAGAAATTAACACTGGGGGGGCAGATAGCCTAGGGGTTATTAAGACCATGGAGGAGTAATTAACACTGGGGGGCAGATAGCCTAGGGGTTAAGACCATGGAGGAGCACGGAACACTGGGGGAGGCAGATAGCCTAGGGGTTAAGACCATGGAGGAGTACGGAACACTGGGTGGAGGCAGATAGCCTAGGGGTTAAGACCATGGAGGAGTAATTAACACTGGGGGAGGCAGATAGCCTAGGGGTTAAGACCATGGAGGAGTATGGAACACTGGGTGGAGGCAGATAGCCTAGGGGTTAAGACCATGGAGGAGTACGGAACACTGGGGGAGGCAGATAGCCTAGGGTTAAGACCATGGAGGAGTATGGAACACTGGGGGGAGGCAGATAGCCTAGGGGTTAAGACCATGGAGGAGTAATTAACACTGCGGGGGAGGCAGATAGCCTAGGGGTTAAGACCATGGAGGAGTACGGAACACTGGGGGATGCAGATAGCCTAGTGGTTAAGACCATGGAGGAGTACGGAACACTGGGGGCGGCAGATAGCCTAGGGGTTAAGACCATGGAGGAGTAATTAACACAGGGGAGGCAGATAGCCTAGGGGTTAAGACCATGGAGGAGTAATTAACACAGGGGAGGCAGATAGCCTAGGGGTTAAGACCATGGAGGAGTAATTAACACAGGGGGAGGCAGATAGCCTAGGGTTAAGACCATGGAGGAGTAATTAACACAGGGGAGGCAGATAGCCTAGGGGTTAAGACCATGGAGGAGAATTAACACAGGGAGGCAGATAGCCTAGGGGTTAAGACCATGGAGGAGTAATTAACACAGGGGAGGCAGATAGCCTAGGGGTTAAGACCATGGAGGAGTAATTAACACTGGGGGAGGCAGATAGCCTAGGGGTTAAGACCATGGAGGAGTAATTAACACTGGGGAGGCAGATAGCCTAGGGGTTAAGACCATGGAGGATTACGGGACACTGGGGGAGGCAGATAGCCTAGGGTTAAGACCATGGAGGAGTACGGAACACTGGGGGGGCAGATAGCCTAGGGGTTAAGACCATGGAGGAGTAATTAACACAGGGGGGAACACTGGGGGAGGCAGATAGCCTAGGGGTTAAGACCATGGAGGAGTATGGAACAGGGGTTAAGACCATGGAGGCACAGGGGGAGGCAGATAGCCTAGGGGTTAAGACCATGGAGGAGTAATTAACACTGGGGGAGGCGGATTGCCTAGGGGTTAAGACCATGGAGGAGTAATTAACACTGGGGGAGGCAGATAGCCTAGGGGTTAAGACCATGGAGGAGAATGGAACATAACACTGGGGGGCAGATAGCCTAGGGGTTAAGACCATGGAGGAGTATGGAACACTGGGGGAGGCAGATAGCCTAGGGGTTAAGACCATGGAGGAGTAATTAACACAGGGGAGGAAGATAGCCTAGGGGTTAAGACATGAGGAGTAATTAACACTGGGGGGAGGCAGATAGCCTAGGGGTTAAGACCATGGAGGAGTAATTAACACTGGGGGGTGGCAGATAGCCTAGGGGTTAAGACCATGGAGGAGTAATTAACACTGGGGGAAGGCAGATAGCCTAGGGGTTAAGACCATGGAGGAGTTACGGGACACTGGGGGGAGGAGGCAGATAGCCTAGGGGTTAAGACCATGGAGGATTACGGAACACTGGGGGGCAGATAGCCTAGGGTTAAGACCATGGAGGAGTACGGAACACTGGGGGGCAGATAGCCTAGGGGTTAAGACCATGGAGGAGTAATTAACACTGGGGAGGCAGATAGCCTAGGGGTTAAGACCATGGAGGAGTAATTAACACTGGGGAGGCGGATTGCCTAGGGGTTAAGACCATGGAGGAGTAATTAACACTGGGGGAGGCAGATTGCCTAGGGGTTATTAAGACCGTGGAGGAGTAATTAACACTGGGGGAGGCAGATAGCCTAGGGGTTAGGACCATGGAGGAGTATGGAACACTGGGGGAGGCAGATAGCCTAGGGGTTAGGACCATGGAGGAGTAATTAACACTGGGGGTGGGGGCAGATAGCCTAGGGATTATTAAGACCATGGAGGAGTAATTAACACTGGGGGAGGCAGATAGCCTAGGGGTTAAGACCATGGAGGAGAAATTAACACTGGGGGGGGGGCAGATAGCCTAGGGGTTATTAAGACCATGGAGGAGTAATTAACACTGGGGGGGCAGATAGCCTAGGGGTTAAGACCATGGAGGAGTACGGAACACTGGGGGAGGCAGATAGCCTAGGGGTTAAGACCATGGAGGAGTACGGAACACTGGGTGGAGGCAGATAGCCTAGGGGTTAAGACCATGGAGGAGTAATTAACACTGGGGGAGGCAGATAGCCTAGGGGTTAAGACCATGGAGGATGGAACACTGGGTGGAGGCAGATAGCCTAGGGGTTAAGACCATGGAGGAGTACGGAACACTGGGGGGAGGCAGATAGCCTAGGGGTTAAGACCATGGAGGAGTATGGAACACTAGGGGTAGGCAGATAGCCTAGGGGTTAAGACCATGGAGGAGTAATTAACACTGCGGGGAGGCAGATAGCCTAGGGGTTAAGACCATGGAGGAGTACGGAACACTGGGGGGATGCAGATAGCCTAGTGGTTAAGACCATGGAGGAGTACGGAACACTGGGGGGCGGCAGATAGCCTAGGGGTTAAGACCATGGAGGAGTAATTAACACAGGAGGAGGCAGATAGCCTAGGGGTTAAGACCATGGAGGAGTAATTAACACTGGGGGGAGGCAGATAGCCTAGGGGTTAAGACCATGGAGGAGTACGGAACACTGGGGGGAGGCAGATAGCCTAGGGGTTAAGACCATGGAGGAGTACGGAACACTGGGGGGAGGCAGATAGCCTAGGGGTTAAGACCATGGAGGAGTAATTAACACAGGGGGAGGCAGATAGCCTGGGGTTAAGGCCATGGAGGAGTAATTAACACAGGGGAGGCGGATAGCCTAGGGGTTAAGACCATGGAGGAGTAATTAACACAGGGGGGGCAGATAGCCTAGGGGTTAAGACCATGGAGGAGTAATTAACACAGGGGGAGGCAGATAGCCTAGGGGTTAAGACCATGGAGGAGTAATTAACACAGGGGGAGGCAGATAGCCTAGGGGTTAAGACCATGGAGGAGTAATTAACACAGGGGAGGCAGATAGCCTAGGGGTTAAGACCATGGAGGAGTAATTAACACAGGGGAGGCAGATAGCCTAGGGGTTAAGACCATGGAGGAGTAATTAACACAGGGGGAGGCAGATAGCCTAGGGGTTAAGACCATGGAGGAGTAATTAACACTGGGGGGTGGCAGATAGCCTAGGGGTTAAGACCATGGAGGAGTAATTAACACTGGGGGGAGGCAGATAGCCTAGGGGTTAAGACCATGGAGGATTACGGGACACTGGGGGAGGCAGATAGCCTAGGGGTTAAGACCATGGAGGAGTAATTAACACTGGGGGGGCAGATAGCCTAGGGGTTAAGACCATGGAGGAGTACGGAACACTGGGGGGAGGCAGATAGCCTAGGGGTTAAGACCATGGAGGAGTATGGAACACTGGGGGGAGGCAGATAGCTTAGGGGTTAAGACCATGGAGGAGTAATTAACACTGGGGGGAGGCGGATTGCCTAGGGGTTAAGACCATGGAGGAGTAATTAACACTGGGGGGAGGCAGATTGCCTAGGGGTTATTAAGACCATGGAGGAGTAATTAACACTGGGGGAGGCAGATAGCCTAGGGGTTAGGACCATGGAGGAGTATGGAACACTGGGGGAGGCAGATAGCCTAGGGGTTAAGACCATGGAGGAGTAATTAACACAGGGGGAGGAAGATAGCCTAGGGGTTAAGACCATGGAGGAGTAATTAACACAGGGGGAGGCAGATAGCCTAGGGGTTAAGACCATGGAGGAGTAATTAACACTGGGGGGTGGCAGATAGCCTAGGGGTTAAGACCATGGAGGAGTAATTAACACTGGGGGAGGCAGATAGCCTAGGGGTTAAGACCATGGAGGATTACGGGACACTGGGGAGGCAGATAGCCTAGGGTTAAGACCATGGAGGAGGCGGAACACTGGGGGGCAGATAGCCTAGGGGTTAAGACCATGGAGGAGTACGGAACACTGGGGGGAGGCAGATAGCCTAGGGGTTAAGACCATGGAGGAGTATGGAACACTGGGGGAGGCAGATAGCCTAGGGGTTAAGACCATGGAGGAGTAATTAACACTGGGGGAGGCGGATTGCCTAGGGGTTAAGACCATGGAGGAGTAATTAACACTGGGGGAGGCAGATTGCCTAGGGGTTATTAAGACCATGGAGGAGTAATTAACTGGGGGAGGCAGATAGCCTAGGGGTTAGGACCATGGAGGAGTATGGAACACTGGGGGAGGCAGATAGCCTAGGGGTTAGGACCATGGAGGAGTAATTAACACTGGGGGGGGGCAGATAGCCTAGGGATTATTAAGACCATGGAGGAGTAATTAACACTGGGGGAGGCAGATAGCCTAGGGGTTAAGACCATGGAGGAGAAATTAACACTGGGGGGGGCAGATAGCCTAGGGGTTATTAAGACCATGGAGGAGTAATTAACACTGGGGGGGGCAGATAGCCTAGGGGTTAAGACCATGGAGGAGTACGGAACACTGGGGGAGGCAGATAGCCTAGGGGTTAAGACCATGGAGGAGTACGGAACACTGGGTGGAGGCAGATAGCCTAGGGGTTAAGACCATGGAGGAGTAATTAACACTGGGGGGAGGCAGATAGCCTAGGGGTTAAGACCATGGAGGAGTATGGAACACTGGGTGGAGGCAGATAGCCTAGGGGTTAAGACCATGGAGGAGTACGGAACACTGGGGGGAGGCAGATAGCCTAGGGGTTAAGACCATGGAGGAGTATGGAACACTGGGGGGAGGCAGATAGCCTAGGGGTTAAGACCATGGAGGAGTAATTAACACTGCGGGGAGGCAGATAGCCTAGGGGTTAAGACCATGGAGGAGTACGGAACACTGGGGATGCAGATAGCCTAGTGGTTAAGACCATGGAGGATGTACGGAACACTGGGGGCGGCAGATAGCCTAGGGGTTAAGACCATGGAGGAGTAATTAACACAGGGGGAGGCAGATAGCCTAGGGGTTAAGACCATGGAGGAGTAATTAACACTGGGGGGAGGCAGATAGCCTAGGGGTTAAGACCATGGAGGAGTACGGAACACTGGGGGGAGGCAGATAGCCTAGGGGTTAAGACCATGGAGGAGTACGGAACACTGGGGGGAGGCAGATAGCCTAGGGGTTAAGACCATGGAGGAGTACGGAACACTGGGGGGAGGCAGATAGCCTAGGGGTTATTAAGACCATGGAGGAGTACGGAACACTGGGGGGAGGCAGATAGCCTAGGGGTTAAGACCATGGAGGAGTACGGAACACTGGGGGGAGGCAGATAGCCTAGGGGTTAAGACCATGGAGGAGTAATTAACACAGGGGGAGGCAGATAGCCTGGGGGTTAAGGCCATGGAGGAGTAATTAACACAGGGGGAGGCGGATAGCCTAGGGGTTAAGACCATGGAGGAGTAATTAACACAGGGGGAGGCAGATAGCCTAGGGGTTAAGACCATGGAGGAGTAATTAACACAGGGGAGGCAGATAGCCTAGGGGTTAAGACCATGGAGGAGTAATTAACACAGGGGAGGCAGATAGCCTAGGGGTTAAGACCATGGAGGAGTAATTAACACAGGGGGAGGCAGATAGCCTAGGGGTTAAGACCATGGAGGAGTAATTAACACAGGGGGAGGCAGATAGCCTAGGGGTTAAGACCATGGAGGAGTAATTAACACAGGGGGAGGCAGATAGCCTAGGGGTTAAGACCATGGAGGAGTAATTAACACTGGGGGGTGGCAGATAGCCTAGGGGTTAAGACCATGGAGGAGTAATTAACACTGGGGGGAGGCAGATAGCCTAGGGGTTAAGACCATGGAGGATTACGGGACACTGGGGGGAGGCAGATAGCCTAGGGGTTAAGACCATGGAGGAGTAATTAACACTGGGGGGAGGCAGATAGCCTAGGGGTTAAGACCATGGAGGAGTAATTAACACTGGGGGGAGGCAGATAGCCTAGGGGTTATTAAGACCATGGAGGAGTACGGAACACTGGAGGGAGGCAGATAGCCGAGGGGTTAAGACCATGGAGGAGTAATTAACACAGGGGGAGGCAGATAGCCTAGGGGTTAAGACCATGGAGGAGTAATTAACACAGGGGGAGGCAGATAGCCTAGGGGTTATTAAGACCATGGAGGAGTACGGAACACTGGAGGGAGGCAGATAGCCTAGGGGTTAAGACCATGGAGGAGTAATTAACACAGGGGGAGACAGATAGCCTAGGGGTTAAGACCATGGAGGAGTAATTAACACAGGGGGAGGCAGATAGCCTAGGGGTTAAGACCATGGAGGAGTAATTAACACAGGGGGAGGCAGATAGCCTAGGGGTTAAGACCATGGAGGAGTAATTAACACTGGGGGGTGGCAGATAGCCTAGGGGTTAAGACCATGGAGGAGTAATTAACACTGGGGGGAGGCAGATAGCCTAGGGGTTAAGACCATGGAGGATTACGGGACACTGGGGGGAGGCAGATAGCCTAGGGGTTAAGACCATGGAGGAGTAATTAACACTGGGGGGAGGCAGATAGCCTAGGGGTTAAGACCATGGAGGAGTACGGAACACTGGGGGGAGGCAGATAGCCTAGGGGTTAAGACCATGGAGGAGTAATTAACACTGGGGAGAGGCAGATAGCCTAGGGGTTAAGACCATGGAGGAGTAATTAACACTGGGGGAGGCAGATAGCCTAGGGGTTAAGACCATGGAGGAGTATGGAACACTGGGGGGGGCAGATAGCCTAGGGGTTAAGACCATGGAGGAGTAATTAACACAGGGGGAGGCAGATAGCCTAGGTGTTAAGACCATGGAGGAGTAATTAACACAGGGGGAGGCAGATAGCCTAGGGGTTAAGACAATGGAGGAGTACGGGACACTGGGGGGAGGCAGATAGCCTAGGGGTTAAGACCATGGAGGAGTACGGAACACTGGGGGGAGGCAGATAGCCTAGGGGTTAAGACCATGGAGGAGTACGGAACACTGGGGGGAGGCAGATAGCCTAGGGGTTAAGACCATGGAGGAGTACGGAACACTGGGGGAGGCAGATAGCCTAGGGGTTAAGTGTTTCTGTAAATATAAATATGTAAATACGACATATTCTGTCGCTCACTCACTTGCACACATGGGAACACACACACACACACACACACACACACACACACACACACACACACACACACACACACACACACACATACACACACACACACACTCCTATAACCTCTTCCAACATGCCATCTCTGGAAAGAAATATATAAATGCTGTAATGGTTAGTGCAGTTGGTCGGTGGGTAAACGATGCTTGAAATTGCCAAAAAATGTGAAATGAGAAGTAAAACTATACCTATAAATATTGTAGAAGTAAGTCATCAGTTAGCCATGCAGGCTTTCACCAGCCAAGTCATTATAGCAGCATAAAAATTGCCACGCATATAGAAATATATATAGGATCTGTCTCAAATGACACCCTACTCCCAACGTAATGCCCTTCTTTTGACCAGGGTTCCATTTGGGACACATTGTTAGTAATATGTTACCTGTGTGGCTATTATTGCCAGTATATAGTAATAGAAGTATATTGGTGTTTCTGGATCCATTTATATATATATAAAGAAATATATATATAACAATAAGAAATATGCAAATACAGTGCCTTGCGAAAGTATTCGGCCCCCTTGAACTTTGCGACCTTTTGCCACATTTCAGGCTTCAAACATAAAGATATAAAATGGTATTTTTTTGTGAAGAATCAACAGCAAGTGGGACACAATCATGAAGTGGAACGACATTTATTGGATATTTCAAACTTTTTTAACATATCAAAAACTGAAAAATTGGGCGTGCAAAATTATTCAGCCCCTTTACTTTCAGTGCAACAAACTCTCTCCAGAAGTTCAGTGAGAATCTCTGAATGATCCAATGTTGACCTAAATGACTAATGATGATAAATACAATCCACCTGTGTGTAATCAAGTCTCCGTATAAATGCACCTGCACTGTGATAGTCTCAGAGGTCCGTTAAAAGCGCAGGGAGCATCATGAAGAACAAGGAACACACCAGGCAGGTCCGAGATACTGTTGTGAAGAAGTTTAAAGCCGGATTTAGATACAAAAAGATTTCCCAAGCTTTAAACATCCCAAGGAGCACTGTGCAAGCGATAATATTGAAATGGAAGGAGTATCAGACCACAGCAAATCTACCAAGAACTGGCCGTCCTTCTAAACTTTCAGCTCATACAAGGAGAAGACTGATCAGAGATGCAGCCAAGAGGCCCATGATCACTCTGGATGAACTGCAGAGATCTACAGCTGAGGTGGGAGACTCTGTCCATAGGACAACAATCAGTCGTATATTGCACAAATCTGGCCTTTATGGAAGAGTGGCAAGAAGAAAGCCATTTCTTAAAGATATACATAAAAAGTGTTGTTTAAAGTTTGCCACAAGCCACCTGGGAGACACACCAAACATGTGGAAGAAGGTGCTCTGGTCAGATGAAACCAAAATTGAACTTTTTGGCAACAATGCAAAACGTTATGTTTGGCGTAAAAGCAACACCCTGAACACACCATCCCCACTGTCAAACATGGTGGTGGCAGCATCATGGTTTGGGCCTGCTTTTCTTCAGCAGGGACAGGGAAGATGGTTAAAATTGATGGGAAGATGGATGGAGCCAAATACAGGACCATTCTGGAAGAAAACCTGATGGGGTCTGCAAAAGACCTGAGACTGGGACGGAGATTTGTCTTGGAATGGAATGGAATGGTTCAAAAATAAACATATCCAGGTGTTAGAATGGCCAAGTCAAAGTCCAGACCTGAATCCAATCAAGAATCTGTGGAAAGAACTGAAAACTGCTGTTCACAAATGCTCTCCATCCAACCTCACTGAGCTCGAGCTGTTTTGCAAGGAGGAATGTGAAAAAATGTCAGTCTCTCGATGTGCAAAACTGATAGAGACATACCCCAAGCGACTTACAGCTGTAATCGCAGCAAAAGGTGGCGCTACAAAGTATTAACTTAAGGGGGCTGAATAATTTTGCACGCAAAGTTTGTCTCTGTGTGATCATGTTGTCTGTGTGACTAAAACATTCTCCTCGGCTTTCCTTCGCTGTCAGTCTGGGTGGAGCCTTAACATTCTCCTCGGCTTTCCTTCGCTGTCAGTCAGGGTGGAGCCTTAACATTGTCCTCGGCTTTCCTTCGCTGTCAGTCTGGGTGGAGGCTTAACATTCTCCTCGGCTTTCCTTCGCTGTCAGTCTGGGTGGAGCCTTAACATTGTCCTCGGCTTTCCTTCGCTGTCAGTCTGGGTGGAGCCTTAACATTGTCCTCGGCTTTCCTTCGCTGTCAGTCTGGGTGGAGCCTTAACATTGTCCCAGCTGGATACCTTATCTCAGCCAAAACACTGCCCCCCTCACCCTACCCATGGCCCGATCTGGTGCCCATCTCAACCAGGCATCTCAAACAGCCCTGCCATGCTAGCCGGTGGCCCAGAAGTCTAAGCTTTTATCAGCCTGTTCTAAAGGATGGCTCCTTGTTGGCTTGCTGCTACTTGGGCCACTCAGGAGACTTTATGAGTTCATCAGCCGACACTGCCAGAGCCAATCACATCTGTCCACTGATAACCACAGAGAGACTGCCACACTGAGCTAGCTTACAATGCTTACTTTTGGCACTGCAGAGGCTAAAATTCTTTATTTATAGATACTTACTGGCTAAATATATATTTACCGGCTAAAATACCTTCTTTATTTATAGATATTTACATTCTAAAATACCTTCTTTATTTATAGATATTTACATTCTAAAATACCTTCTTTATTTATAGATATTTACATTCTAAAATACCTTCTTTATTTACAATGAAACAGGCAGGGAGCGGGACTCGAACCCTCGACCTTCTGGCTCGAAGTCCAACGCGCTATCGACTGTGCCGCAAAAGCAAACCCAGGGTCGTTACACTATTTAGAGGCTAAAATACCTGCTTTATTTATATGTATTTAGAGATTGATTGTGTTATTAAGGGATATAATGGGTTAAGTGACAACGAGTCTTTTTGTTATAAATTACATTTTTTACCACAGATTTGTTTGAAAAATGTCTGATTTGAAATCCGTGACATATATATATATATATATCCATATAATGTATATAATAATATATATATATATATATATCCTGTTGTCTGGTTAAACACAACACATATAACGGGACAAAAGCCTTATCGTTTGTTCTTCTTGGTCTTTCAGCAGGCATCAATATGCAAGACATACTGTTTCACCTCTGTGTGTGTGTTAATATGCACTGCAGGACATCACCTCCTGAGAGAGGAGTCATGTTTGTGTGTTTGTGTGTGTGTGTGTGTGGGTGTGTGTGTGTTAATATGCACTGCAGGACATCACCTCCTGAGAGAGGAGTCATGTTTGCTAACGCAGGCAGTCATCGCATCATTGACCTCATTGGTGATGGTGTGTTGCGTGAATGCAGATGCTGTTATTGGGAGGCCCTTGCACGGTGATATGGGAGTGTGTGTGTGTGTGTGTGTGTGTGTGTGTGTGTGTGTGGCAGAACAGAAAACCAGCAGGTTCCGGTCCTCCGGACCTCGTAGCCTGTGTGTGTGTGTGTGTGTGTGTGTGTGTGAGGTTCAGGAGGGCAGTGTTTTAAATGGATAAATGTATTGTAATAACTATAAAAAAAACATAATGATGAGTCTCAAGTATCACCCCTTTTTCTAGAGGTCTGACTGATCTCTTCATCCCTCCCTCTTCCGCCGGCTTTTTGTCCAGAACCAGACCACGGTCCCATTTTTTGTCAGGCTCCAGAACCAGACCACGGTCCCATTTTTTGTCAGGCTCCAGAACCAGACCACGGTCCCATTTTTTGTCAGGCTCCAGAACCAGAGCACGGTCCCATTTTTTGTCAGGCTCCAGAACCAGACCACGGTCCCATTTTTTGTCAGGCTCCAGAACCAGACCACGGTCCCATTTTAGGTGCAGGGCACTTTGGAGCCCCGTTCCTGGCAATTTCGCCTCCCTAGTCAAGATCAAAATGGCTCAGAATATCCTAAGAAATAGGTTAAATTACTAGAGGTTCTGACGTGGCCCATTATATTAGGCTAACAGGCGATATCAGCCAAAAGGCCAGACTAGTTGGAAAGAGTGTTAGGGAGAAATAACCCCTTTCCTCCAGACAAATAACCAATATTTTTAAGAATTTAATAATTATTATAATTTTTCCTAATTATGTCAAATGTTTTTTGTTGTTGTTATATTTCTTCTGTGATGTATATAAAGTGTAACATTGGGATGCAAACTCCAAATGTAATACATTTAAACTCTATATCTGACATGGTACAGGTGTCTACTCGTGATTTAAGTCCAGAACCATGCTTGTGAGGTGTCTGTCTACTCGTGATTTAAGTCCAGAACCATGCTTGTGAGGTGTCTGTCTACTCGTGATTTAAGTCCAGAACCATGCTTGTGAGGTGTCTGTCTACTCGTGATTTAAGTCCAGAACCATGCTTGTGAGGTGTCTGTCTACTCGTGATTTAACTCCAGAACCATGTGTGTGAGGTGTCTGTCTACTCGTGATTTAAGTCCAGAACCATGTGTGTGAGGTGTCTGTCCACTGGACCTGCTGTTTTGGACTCTATCTCTACCGCACCTGCTGTCTCTAACTCTGAGTGATCGGCCAACTGACATTTACTCCTGAGGTACTGATCTGTTGCACCCTCGACAACCACTGTGATTATTATTATTTGACCCTGCTGGTCATCAATGAACATTTGAACATCTTGGCCATGTTCTGTTATAATCTCCACCCGGCAGAGCCAGAAGAGGACTGGCCACCCCTCATAGCCTGGTTCCTCTCTAGGTTTATAATCTCCACCCCTCATAGTCTGGTTCCTCTCTAGGTTTATAATCTCCACCCGGCACAGCCAGAAGAGGACTGGCCACCCCACATAGCCTGGTTCCTCTCTAGGTTTCTTCCTAGGTTTTGGCCTTTCTAGGGAGTTTTTCCCAGCCACCGTGCTTCTACACCTGCATTGTTTGCTGTTTGGGGTTTTAGGCTGGGTTTCTGTACAGCACTTTGAGATATCAGCTGATGTACGAAGGGCTATATAAATCAATTTGATTTGATTTGATTTGCTTAGCAAATTAGCTTGAAGGTTTAGAGGCCATGATTATTTTCATCATTGTGTCAAGAGATATAGTACTAAAAGACTTGAGCGTCTCTCTTGATCCTAGGTCCTGGCAGAGTTGTGCAGACTCAGGACAACTGAGGTTTGGAGGAATACGCAGGTTTAAAGAGGAGTCCGTAATTTGCTTTCTAATAATCATAATCTTTTCCTCAAAGAAGTTCATGAATTTATCACTGCTAAAGTGAAAGTCATCCTCTCTTGGGGAATGCTGCTTTTTAGTTAGCTTTGCGACAGTATCAAAAAGGAATGCAGTAAGCTGATATAGGAGTTGACAGCCCACTGCAGTAAGCTGATAAAGGAGTTGACAGTCCACTGCAGTAAGCTGATATAGGAGTTGACAGTCCACTGCAGTAAGCTGATATAGGAGTTGACAGTCCACTGCAGTAAGGTGATATAGGAGTTGACAGCCCACTGCAGTAAGGTGATATAGGAGAGGTGACAGCCCACTGCAGTGATATAGGAGTTGACAGCCCACTGCAGACAGTGGTGATAGCTGATATAGGAGTTGAGCCCAATGCAGTAAGGTGAAGGTGCAGTAAGGTATAGGAGAGGTGACAGCCCAATGCAGTACTGCAGTAAGCTGATATAGGAGTTGACAGTCCACTGCAGTAAGCTGATATAGGAGTTGACAGCCCACTGCAGTAAGGTGATATAGGAGAGGTGACAGCCCACTGCAGTAAGGTGATATAGGAGAGTTGACAGCCCACTGCAGTAAGGTGATATAGGAGAGTTGACAGCCCACTGCAGTAAGGTGATATAGGAGAGTTGACAGCCCAACGCAGTAAGCTGATATAGGAGAGATGACGGCCCACTGCAGTAAGGTGATATAGGAGAGTTGACAGCCCAACGCAGTAAGCTGATATAGGAGTTGACAGCCCATTGCAGTAAGCTGATATAGGAGTTGACAGTCCACTGCAGTAAGCTGATATAGGAGTTGACAGTCCACTGCAGTAAGGTGATATAGGAGTTGACAGCCCACTGCAGTAAGGTGATATAGGAGAGGTGACAGCCCACTGCAGTAAGGTGATATAGGAGAGTTGACAGCCCACTGCAGTAAGGTGATATAGGAGTTGACAGCCCAATGCAGTAAGGTGATATAGGAGAGTTGACAGCCCAATGCAGTAAGGTGATATAGGAGAGTTGACAGCCCAATGCAGTAAGGTGATATAGGAGTTGACAGTCCACTGCAGTAAGCTGATATAGGAGTTGACAGTCCACTGCAGTAAGCTGATATAGGAGTTGACAGCCCACTGCAGTAAGGTGATATAGGAGAGGTGACAGCCCACTGCAGTAAGGTGATATAGGAGAGTTGACAGCCCACTGCAGTAAGGTGATATAGGAGAGTTGACAGCCCACTGCAGTAAGGTGATATAGGAGAGTTGACAGCCCAACGCAGTAAGCTGATATAGGAGAGTTGACGGCCCACTGCAGTAAGGTGATATAGGAGAGTTGACAGCCCAACGCAGTAAGCTGATATAGGAGTTGACAGCCCATTGCAGTAAGCTGATATAGGAGTTGACAGCCCACTGCAGTAAGTTTATATAGGAGTTGACAGCCCACTGCAGTAAGAGGATATAGGAGTTGACAGCCCACTGCAGTAAGAATATATAGGAGTTGACAGCCCAATGCAGTAAGAATATATAGGAGTTGACAGCCCAATGCAGTAAGGTGATACTGCATGTTCCAGGTCTCCTGGTCAGTTAATGTCTGTTCCAGGTCTACTGGTCAGTTAATGTCTCTGTTCCAGGTCTGATAGTCAGTTACTGTCTCTGTTCCAGGTCTCCTGGTCAGTTACTGTCTCTGTTCCAGGTCAGTTACTGTCTCTGTTCCAGGTCTGATAGTCAGTTACTGTCTCTGTTCCAGGTCAAGTCGTGTCCCCTTCCGTCCTTGACGTTTCCTCCATGAGTCTATATAACACACTGCTGCTGAACAAATATTATTATCTGGAGTTCTAACCAGTTTCAGGACTTCAGACAGTAGGGCCTGCTCCTCTCCTTCTCTCTACAGTAGGGCCTGCTCCTCTCCTTCTCTCTACAGTAGGGCCTGCTCCTCTCCTTCTCTCTACAGTAGGGCCTGCTCCTCTCCTTCTCTCTACAGTAGGGCCTGCTCCTCTCCTTCTCTCTACAGTAGGGCCTGCTCCTCTCCTTCTCTCTACAGTAGGGCCTGCTCCTCTCCTCTCTACAATGGGGCCTGCTCTCTACAGTAGGGCCTGCTCCTCTCCTTCTCTCTACAGTAGGGCCTGCTCCTCTCCTTCTCTCTACAGTAGGGCCTGCTCCTCTCCTTCTCTCTACAGTAGGGCCTGCTCCCCTCCTTCTCCAGACAGTGAACGGTGTAGGGCCCAGTTGATAATCAACCTGATAATTGTCTCGAAACTGAACCTAAACTAAAGTGAATCTAATTTAACACATGTATCAACAGATAAAGTAAAGTATGGTGGGGGAGAATGGGGGAGTTGATGAGAGAGGGGGAGAGAGGGGGAGAGAATGGGTGAGTTGATGAGAGAGGGGAGAGATGGGGGAGAATGGGTGAGTTGATGAGAGAGGGGAGAGATGGGGGAGAATGGGGAGTTGATGAGAGAGGGGAGAGAATGGGTGAGTTGATGAAAGAGGGGAGAGAATGGGTGAGTTGATGAAAGAGGGGAGAGAATGGGAGAGTTGATGAAAGAGGGGGGAGAATGGGTGAGTTGATGAAAGAGGGGAGAGATGGGGAGTTGATGAGAGAGGGGAGAGAATGGGTGAGTTGATGAAAGAGGGGAGAGAATGGGTGAGTTGATGAAAGAGGGGAGAGAATGGGTGAGTTGATGAAAGAGGGGGAGAATGGGTGAGTTGATGAAAGAGGGGGAGAGATGGGGGAGAATGGGGAGTTGATGAGAGAGGGGGAGAGATGGGGGAGAATGGGGGAGTTGATGAGAGAGGGGAGAGATGGGGAGAATGGGGAGTTGATGAGAGAGGGGAGAGATGGGGGGGAGAATGGGGGGAGTTGATGAAAGAGGGGGAGAATGGGGAGTTGATGAGAGAGGGGGAGAGAATGGGTGAGTTGATGAAAGAGGGGGAGAATGGGTGAGTTGATGAAAGAGAGGGGAGAATGGGTGAGTTGATGAAAGAGGGGGAGAGATGGGGTGAGAATGGGGGAGTGATGAGAGGGGAGAGAATGGGTGAGTTGATGAGAGAGGGGGAGAGAATGGGTGAGTTGATGAAAGAGGGGAGAGAATGGGTGAGTTGATGAAAGAGGGGGGAGAATGGGTGAGTTGATGAAAGAGGGGAGAGATGGGGGAGAATGGGGGAGCTGAGTTGATGAGAGGGGGAGAGATGGGGGAGAATGGGGAGTTGATGAGAGAGGGGAGAGATGGGGGAGAATGGGGAGTTGATGAGAGAGGGGAGAGATGGGGAGAATGGGGAGTTGATGAGAGAGGGAGAGATGGGGAGAATGGGGAGCTGATGAGAGAGGGAGAGATGGGGAGAATGGGGGGAGTTGATGAGAGAGGGGGAGAGATGGGGGAGATGATGAGAGAGGGGAGAGATGGGGGAGAATGGGTGAGCTGATGAGAGAGGGGAGAGATGGGGGAGATGATGAGAGAGGGAGGGATGGGGGAGAATGGGGAGTTGATGAGAGAGGGGGAGAGATGGGGAGAATGGGGGAGCTGATGACAGAGGGGGAGAGATGGGGAGATGATGAGAGAGGGAGGAGGGGGAGAATGGGTGAGTTGATGAGAGATGGGGAGAATGGGTGAGTTGATGAAGAGGGGAGAGATGGGGAGAATGAGAGAGGGGGGGAGAATGGGTGAGTTGATGAGAGATGGGGAGAGATGGGGAGATGGGAGAGAGGGGACAGATGGGGAGAGAATGGGGGAGTTGATGAGAGAGGGGGAGAGAATGGGTGAGTTGATGAGAGAGGGGGAGAGAATGGGTGAGTTGATGAGAGAGGGGGGAATGGGTGAGTTGATGAGAGAGGGAGAGAATGGGTGAGTTGATGAGAGAGGGGAGAGATGGGGGAGTTGATGAGAGAGGGGAGAGAATGGGTGAGTTGATGAGAGAGGGGAGAGAATGGGTGAGTTGATGAGAGAGAGGGGGAGAGAATGGGGGAGAATGGGTGATGATGAGAGGGGGAGAATGGGTGAGTTGATGAGAGAGGGGGAGAGAATGGGTGAGTTGATGAGAGAGGGGGAGAGAATGGGTGAGTTGATGAGAGAGGGGGAGAATGGGTGAGTTGATGAGAGAGGGGAGAGAATGGGTGAGTTGATGAGAGAGGGGAGAGAATGGGTGAGTTGATGAGAGAGGGGAGAGAATGGGTGAGTTGATGAGAGAGGGGGGAATGGGTGAGTTGATGAGAGAGGGGGAGAGAATGGGTGAGTTGATGAGAGAGGGGAGAGAATGGGTGAGTTGATGAGAGAGGGGAGAGAATGGGTGAGTTGATGAGAGAGGGGGAGAGAATGGGTGAGTTGATGAGAGAGGGGAGAGAATGGGTGAGTTGATGAAAGAGGGGGAGAGAATGGGTGAGTTGATGAAAGAGGGGAGAGAATGGGTGAGTTGATGAGAGAGGGGTGAGTTGGAGAGATGGGTGAGTTGGATGAGAGAGGGGAGAGAATGGGTGAGTTGATGAGAGAGGGGGAGAGATGGGGAGAATGGGTGAGTTGATGAGAGAGGGGAGAGAATGGGTGAGTTGATGAGAGAGGGGAGAGAATGGGTGAGTTGATGAGAGAGGGGGAGAGAATGGGGTGAGTTGATGAAAGAGGGGGAGAATGGGTGAGTTGATGAAAGAGGGGAGAGAATGGGTGAGTTGATGAAAGAGGGGAGAATGGGTGAGTTGATGAAGAGGGGAGAGATGGGGAGTTGATGAGAGAGGGGAGAGAATGGGTGAGCTGATGAAAGAGGGGATAGAATGGGTGAGTTGATGAAAGAGGGGTAGAATGGGTGAGTTGATGAGAGAGGGGAGAGAATGGGGTGAGTTGATGAGAGAGGGGGAGAGAATGGGTGAGTTGATGAGAGAGGGGGAGAATGGGTGAGTTGATGAAAGAGGGGGAGAGAATGGGTGAGTTGATGAAAGAGGGGGAGAGAATGGGAGAGCTGATGAAAGAGGGGGAGAAATGGGTGAGTTGATGAAAGAGGGGGAGATGGGGAGTTGATGAGAGAGGGAGAGAATGGGTGAGTTGATGAAAGAGGGGGAGAGAATGGGTGAGTTGATGAAAGAGGGGGAGAGAAATGGGTGAGTTGATGAAAGAGGGGGGGAGAATGGGTGAGTTGATGAAAGAGGGGAGAGATGGGGGAGAATGGGGAGCTGATGAGAGAGGGGAGAGATGGGGAGAATGGGGAGTTGAGATGAGAGGGGGAGAGAGATGGGGGAGAATGGGAGTTGATGAGAGGGGGAGAGATGGGGGAGAATGGGGAGTTGATGAAAGAGGGGGAGAGAATGGGGAGTTGATGAGAGAGGGGAGAGAATGGGAGAGTGATGAAAGAGGGGGAGAATGGGTGAGTTGATGAAAGAGGGGGAGAATGGGGGAGTGATGAGAGATGGGGAGAATGGGTGAGTTGATGAAAGAGGGGAGAGATGGGGTGAGAATGGGGAGTTGATGAGAGAGGGGAGAGAATGGGTGAGTTGATGAAGAGGGGAGAGAATGGGTGAGTTGATGAAAGAGGGGAGAGAATGGGTGAGTTGATGAAAGAGGGGGGAGAATGGGTGAGTTGATGAAAGAGGGGAGAGAGATGGGGAGAATGGGTTGATGAGAGAGGGGGAGAGATGGGGAGAATGGGGAGCTGATGAGAGAGGGGAGAGATGGGGGAGAATGGGGAGTTGATGAGAGAGGGGGAGAGAATGGGTGAGTTGATGAGAGAGGGTGAGAGGGAATGGGTGAGTTGATGAGAGAGGGGAGAGAATGGGTGAGCTGATGAGAGGGGGAGAGAATGGGTGAGTTGATGAGAGAGGGGGAGAATGGCTGAGCTGATGAGAGAGGGGGAGAATGGGAGGGAGAATGGGTGAGAGAGAGGGGAGAGAATGGGTGAGTTGATGAGAGAGGGGAGAGAATGGGTGAGCTGATGAGAGAGGGGGAGAATGGGTGAGTTGATGAGAGAGGGGAGAGAATGGGTGAGTTGATGAGAGAGGGGAGAGAATGGGTGAGTTGATGAGAGAGGGGGAGAGAATGGGTGAGTTGATGAGAGAGGGGAGAGAATGGGTGAGTTGATGAGAGAGGGGAGAGAATGGGTGAGCTGATGAGAGAGGGGAGAGAATGGGTGAGTTGATGAGAGAGGGAGAGATGGGGAGAATGGGTGAGTTGATGAGAGAGGGGAGAGAATGGGTGAGTTGATGAGATGGGTGAGTTGATGAGAGAGGGGGAGAATGGGTGAGTTGATGAGAGAGGGGAGAGAGATGGGGGAGAATGGGTGAGCTGATGAGAGAGGGGGAGAATGGGTGAGTTGATGAGAGAGGGGGGAATGGGTGAGTTGATGAGAGGGGGAGAGAATGGGGTGAGTTGATGAGAGATGGGGGGAAATGGGTGAGTTGATGAGAGAGGGGGAGAATGGGTGAGTTGATGAGAGAGGGGAGAGAATGGGTGAGTTGATGAGAGAGGGGAGAGAGGGAATGGGTGAGTTGATGAGAGAGGGGGAGAGGGGAGTTGATGAGAGAGGGGAGGAGATGAGGGAATGGGTGAGTTGATGAGAGAGGGGGAGAGAATGGGTGAGTTGATGAGAGATGGGAGGAGAGTTGATGAGAGAGGGGGGAGAATGGGTGAGCTGATGAGAGAGGGGAGATGGGGGAGAATGGGTGAGCTGATGAGAGAGGGGGAGAATGGAGAGTTGATGAGAGAGGGGGAGAATGGGAGTTGATGAGAGAGGGGGAGAGAATGGGTGAGCTGAGAGAGAGGGGGGAGAATGGGTGAGTTGATGAGAGGGGGAGAGAATGGGTGAGTTGGATGAGAGAGGGGAGAATGGGTGAGTTGATGAGAGAGGGGGAGAGAATGGGTGAGCTGATGAGAGAGGGGCAGAGAATGGGGTGAGTTGATGAGAGATGGGGAGAAGGGGTGAGTTGATGAGAGAGGGGAGAGAATGGGTGAGCTGATGAGAGAGGGGAGATGAGGGAGAATGGGTGAGTTGATGAGAGAGGGGTGAGAATGGGTGAGTTGATGAGATGGGGGAGAGAATGGGTGAGTTGATGAGAGAGGGGGGAATGGGTGAGTTGATGAGATAGGGGAGAGAATGGGTGAGTTGATGAGAGAGGGGTGAGAATGGGAGAGTTGATGAAAGATGGGGAGAATGGGTGAGTTGATGAGAGAGGGGAGGAGATGAGGGAGAATGGGTGAGTTGATGAGATGGGGGGAGAATGGGTGAGTTGATGAGATGGGGGGAGGAATGGGTGAGCTGATGAGATGGGGGAGAAATGGGTGAGTTGATGAGAGAGGGGGGGAGAATGGGTGAGTTGATGAGAGAGGGGGGAGAATGGGTGAGCTGATGAGATGGGGCGGAGAGAATGGGTGAGTTGATGAGATGGGGGGAATGGGTGAGTTGATGAGATGGGGGGAGAGAATGGGTGAGCTGATGAGAGAGGGGGGAGAATGGGTGAGTTGATGAGAGAGGGGGGAGAATGGGTGAGTTGATGAGATGGGGGGAGAGAATGGGTGAGTTGATGAGAGAGGGGAGATGGGGTGAGCTGGATGAGATGGGGGGAGAATGGGTGAGTTGATGAGATGGGGGGAGAGAATGGGTGAGTTGATGAGAGAGGGGGGAGAATGGGTGAGCTGGATGAGATGGGGGGATGAGGGAGAATGGGTGAGTTGATGAGAGGGGGTGGAATGGGTGAGTTGATGAGATGGGGGGAGAATGGGTGAGTTGATGAGATGGGGGAGAATGGGTGAGTTGATGAGAGAGGGAGGAGATGAGGGAGAATGGGTGAGTTGATGAGAGAGGGGAGGAGATGAGGAGAATGGGTGAGTTGATGAGATGGGGGGAGAATGGGTGAGTTGATGAGAGAGGGGGGAGAGAATGGGTGAGTTGATGAGAGAGGGGGAGAATGGGTGAGTTGATGAGATGGGGGGAGAGAATGGGTGAGTTGATGAGAGAGGGGGGCGGAGAATGGGTGAGTTGATGAGAGAGGGGGAGAATGGGTGAGTTGATGAGAGAGGGGAGAGAATGGGTGAGTTGATGAGAGAGGGGAGAGATGGGGGAGAATGGGTGAGTTGATGAGAGAGGGGGAGAATGGGTGAGTTGATGAGAGAGGGGGGAGAATGGGTGAGCTGATGAGAGAGGGGAGAGAATGGGTGAGTTGATGAGAGAGGGGAGAGATGGGGAGAATGCGTGAGTTGATGAGAGATGGGGAGAAGGGGTGAGTTGATGAGAGAGGGGGAGAATGGGTGAGTTGATGAGAGATGGGGGAGAGAATGGGTGAGTTGATGAGAGAGGGGGAGAATGGGTGAGTTGATGAGAGAGGGGGAGAGAATGGGTGAGTTGATGAGAGAGGGAGAGAATGGGTGAGTTGATGAGAGAGGGGGAGAATGGGTGAGTTGATGAGAGAGGGGAGAGAATGGGTGAGTTGATGAGAGAGGGGAGAGATGGGGGAGAATGGGTGAGTTGATGAGAGATGGGGGAGAAGGGGTGAGTTGATGAGAGAGGGGGAGAAGGGGTGAGTTGATGAGAGAGGGGAGAGAAGGGGTGAGTTGATGAGAGAGGGGAGAGAATGGGTGAGTTGATGAGAGAGGGGGAGAGATGGGTGAGTTGATGAGAGAGGGGGAGAGAATGGGTGAGTTGATGAGAGAGGGGAGAGATGGGGATGAATGGGTGAGTTGATGAGAGAGGGGGAGAGATGGGGGAGAATGGGTGAGTTGATGAGAGAGGGAGGAGATGAGGGAGAATGCGTGAGTTGATGAGAGGGGGGAGAGAATGGGTGAGTTGATGAGAGAGGGGAGAGAATGGGTGAGTTGATGAGAGAGGGGAGAGAATGGGTGAGTTGATGAGAGAGGGGGAGAGAATGGGTGAGTTGATGAGAGAGGGGAGAGAATGGGTGAGTTGATGAGAGAGGGGGAGAGAATGGGTGAGTTGATGAGAGAGGGGAGAGAATGGGTGAGTTGATGAGAGAGGGGAGAGAATGGGTGAGTTGATGAGAGAGGGGGGAGAATGGGTGAGTTGATGAGAGAGGGGGAGAGAATGGGTGAGTTGATGAGAGAGGGGAGAGAATGGGTGAGTTGATGAGAGAGGGGGAGAATGGGTGAGTTGATGAGAGAGGGGGAGAATGGGTGAGTTGATGAGAGAGGGGGAGAGATGGGGGGAGAATGGGTGAGTTGATGAGAGAGGGGGAGAGATGGGGGGAGAATGGGTGAGTTGATGAGAGAGGGGGAGAGATGGGGGAGAATGGGTGAGTTGATGAGAGAGGGGAGAGATGGGGGAGAATGGGTGAGTTGATGAGAGAGGGGAGAGATGGGGAGAATGGGTGAGTTAATGAGAGAGGGGGAGAGATGGGGGAGAATGGGTGAGTTGATGAGAGAGGGGGAGTGAACGATGCATAATTATGTAATCACCAGTTGGGAATGAAGAACAGGGTGGATCATTCGATTTTTATGTATCAATTCTAATTCTAATCTTAAAACGGTACTTATCCTATATCAGTCCACCGAATCCGAGCAGCCTCATCAGTCTTCTCCGGCCCACTTGGAGTACGCAGTGTAATTTACTACGGCCAGAAGACTGAGACGAATGGATCACATGCTGCGTTAGCATTGAAGTCTAGTTCTGAGTAGTCTGGATCTGAGTAGTCTGGTTCTGAGTAGTCTGGTTCTGAGTCTAGTTCTGTGTGGTCTGGATCTGAGTATTCTGGATCTGAGTCTAGTTCTGAGTGGTCTGGATCTGAGTATTCTGGATCTGAGTAGTCTGGTTCTGAGTCTAGTTCTGAGTGGTCTGGATCTGAGTATTCTGGATCTGAGTCTAGTTCTGAGTGTTCTGGATCTGAGTATTCTGGATCTGAGTCTAGTTCTGAGTGGTCTGGATCTGAGTAGTCTGGCTCTGAGTCTAGTTCTGAGTAGTCTGGATCTGAATAGTCTGGATCTGAGTATTCTGGATCTGAGTGTCTGGATCTGAGTAGTCTGGTTCTGAGTGTCTGGCTCTGAGTAGTCTGGCTCTGAGTCTAGTTCTGAGTAGTCTGGATCTGAATAGTCTGGATCTGAGTAGTCTGGCTCTGAGTAGACTGGATCTGAGTAGTCTGGCTCTGAGTAGTCTTTTCATTTTTGGATAAAAAACGTTCCCGTTTTAAACAAGATATTTTGTCACTAAAAGATGCTCGACTATGCATATAATTGACAGCTTTGGATAGAAAACACTCTGATATTTCCAAAACTGCACAGATATTGTCTGTGAGTGCAACAGAACTGATGTTACAGGCGAAACCCAGATAAAAATCCAATCAGGAAGTGCCACATTTTTTGAAACCGCCTCATGCCAATGACTCCTTATGTGGCTGTGAATGAGCTACGAATGAGCTTTCTACGTATTCCCCAAGGTGTCTGCAGTATTGTGACGTCCTTTTACGCATTTCTGTTGAAGAATAGCTGTAAGGGACCACATTTAGCAAGTGGTCACATGATGTCTCCTGCAGAAAATCTTGCGTAAAATACTGAGATAGACATTTTTCCAATCGCTTCTTATGAGAAACCAATTGCCTCGACGGATATATTATCCAATAGATATGTTAAAAACACCTTGAGGATTTATTCTTAACAACGTTTGCCATGTTTCTGTCGATATTATGGAGCTAAATTGGAAAAAAGTTTGGCGTTGTAGTGAGAGCATTTTCCGGTCGATTTCTCAGCCAAGCGTGATGAACAAACGGGAGCTATTTCGCCTACAAAAATAATATTTTTGGAAAAAAGGAACATTTGCAATCTAACTGGGAGTCTCCTGAGTGAAAACATCCGAAGTTCTTCAAAGGTAAATGATTTAACTTGATTGCTTTTCTTATTTTGTGAAAATGTTGCCTGCTGCTAGCAGGGCATAATGCTATGCTAGGCTATGATATACTTACACAAATGCTTGTCTAGCGTTGGCTGTAAAGCATATTTTGAAAATCTGAGATGACAGGGTGATTAACAAAAGGCTAAGCTGTGTCTCAATATATTTATTTTGTGATTTTCATGAATAGGAACATTTTCTAGGGGGTATTTATGTCCGCTGCGTTATGCTAATTCGTTTGAGGCTATGATTACGATCATCATTACGTTACGCTCCCCGGATTGAGAGTCACAAGAAGAAGCAAGAAGAAGAAGCATTGAACTCATAGCCTCTTCAATCAGTGTCGAGATGAAGGGGAGGAGACATGTAGATGAAGGGGAGGAGACATGTAGATGAAGGGGAGGAGACATGTAGATGAAGGGGAGGAGACATGTAGATGAAGGGGAGGAGACATGTAGATGAAGGGGAGGAGACATGTAGATGAAGGGAGGAGACATGTAGATGAAGGGGAGGAGACATGTAGATGAAGGGGAGGAGACATGTAGATGAAGGGGAGGAGACATGTAGATGAAGGGGAGGAGACATGAAGATGAAGGGGAGGAGACATGTAGATGAAGGGGAGGAGACATGTAGATGAAGGGGAGGAGACATGTAGATGAAGGGGAGGAGACATGTAGATGAAGGGGAGGAGACATGTAGATGAAGGGGAGGAGACATGTAGATGAAGGGGAGGAGACAGGATAAAGAAGGATTTTTAAACCTTGAGATTATTGAAACATGGAATGATGAGAGAGGGAGAGATGGGGAGAATGGGTGAGTTGATGAGAGAGGGGGAGAGAATGGGTGAGTTGATGAGAGAGGGGGAGAGAATGGGTGAGTTGATGAGAGAGGGGGAGAGAATGGGTGAGTTGATGAGAGATGGGGAGAGAATGGGTGAGTTGATGAGAGAGGGGAGAGATGGGGAGATGGGGGAGAGATGGGTTATGAGAGAGGAGAGAATGAGTTGATGAGAGAGGGGGAGAGATGGGGAGAATGGGTGAGTTGATGAGAGAGGGGGAGAGAATGGGTGAGTTGATGAGAGAGGGGGTTGAGAGATGGGGGAGAATGGGTGAGTTGATGAGAGAGGGGGAGAGAATGGGTGAGTTGATGAGAGAGGGGAGAGAATGGGTGAGTTGATGAGAGAGGGGAGAGAATGGGTGAGTTGATGAGAGATGGGGAGAGAATGGGTGAGTTGATGAGAGAGGGGGAGAGATGGGGAGAATGGGTGAGTTGATGAGAGAGGGGGAGAGATGGGGGTTGAGAATGGGTGAGTTGATGAGAGAGGGGAGAGATGGGGAGAATGGGAGTGAGTTGATGAGAGAGGGGGAGAGATGGGTGAGGGAGAGAATGGGTGAGTTGATGAGAGAGGGGGAGAGATGGGGAGAATGGGTGAGTTGATGAGAGAGGGGGAGAGATGGGGGAGAATGGGTGAGTTGATGAGAGATGGGGGAGACTAAAGATTTAAGTGTCTTTGAACGGGGTGAATGGTAGTAGGTGCCAGGCGCAGCGATACGTGTGAAGAACTGCAACGCTGCTGGGGTTTTTGACGCTCAACTGTTTCCTGTGTGTATTAAGAATGGTGGTATTCTTTAGTCCTTTCTAATGAATCCTCCCTCCCCCCCTCCCCCCCCCCCCTTCTCTCCCTCCTGGAGGAGAGGCTGCTCTTTGATATCTGTTGTTTGGTCTGCTCAGGATTAATGGAAACTTGTAGAGAGTTGATGAAGCTGCACTTCAGAAGTGTGTGTGTGTGTAGTATGTGTCCTGCTGTGCTCACTTTACCTGAAATCCTCTCTCTTCCTCTCTCTCCTCTCTCTCTCTCTCTCTTCCTCTCTCCTCTCTCTCTCCTCTCTCTCCTCTCTCTCCTCTCTCTTCCTCTCTCTTCCTCTCTTCCTCTCTCTCCTCTCCTCTCTCTCTCTCTCTCCTCTCTCTCCTCTCTCTTCCTCTCTCTCTCTCTCTCTCCCTCTCCTCTCTCTCCTCTCCTCTCTCTCTTCCTCTCCTCTCTCTCTCTTCTCTCTCTCCTCTCTCTCTCTCTCCTCTCTTCCTCTCTCTCTCTCTCCTCCTCTCTCTCCTCTCTCTCTCCTCTCCTCTCTCTCCTCTCTCCCTCTCTCCCCTCTCTCTCCCTCTCTTCCTCTCTCTCTCTCTCTCTCCCTCTCTCTCTCTCCCTCTCTCTCTCTCTCTCTCCCCTCCCTCTCCCCCTCTCTCCCTCTCTCCCTCTCTCCCTCTCTCTCTCTCCCTCTCCCTCTCTCTCCTCTCTCTCCCTCTCCCTCTCTCTCCCTCTCTCTCTCTCTCTCCTCTCTCTCCCTCTCTCTCTCCCCTCTCTCTCTCTCCCTCTCCTCTCTCCCTCCCTCTCTCTCTCTCCCTCTCTCCCTCCTCCCTCTCTCTCCTCCCTCTCTCTCTCCTCTGACCTCTCTCCATCTCTCCTCTCTCTCTCCCTCTTTCTCTCCTCTCTCTTTCCCTCTCTCTCCTCTCTCTCTCTCTCTCTCTCTCTCTCTCTCTCTCCTCTCTCCTCTCTCTCGCTCTCCTCTCTCTCCTCTCTCCTCTCTCTCACTCTCCTCTCTCCCTCTCTCCCTCGCTCCTCAGTCTGTGTTAATGTGTCTGACTTTCTTATCTATAACTTCTCCTCTCTCTGAGCACTAGCTAGCATCGACAGCAGGCTGCTCCCCTCCCATTAACACCACACGCACACACACACGTTGTGCTCTCTCCCGGGATCCCCTGTCTCCTGACAATGAGGAGACACAGAGCATCGCTCAGGCAGTTAGGGCTGCTGGCTGATTAGAGAAAAGAGGAGAGAAAGAGAGAGGAGAGGAGAGGAGAGTCAAACTTGAGAAGGAGAGAGAGAGGAGAGAAGTTGAGAGAGTGGAGAGAAAGTCGAGAGGGAGAGAGAGGAGATGGAGGGAGAGAGAAGAGAGGGAGGGATGAGAGAGAGAGAGAGGGAGAGAAGGAGAGGGAAAGGAGAGGAAGAGAAGGAGAGAGGAGAGAAAGGAGTGGGAGGAGATAAGGAGAGAGATTGAGAGAAGGAGAGAGAGGAGAGAGAGGAGAGAAGGAGAGAGGGAGAGAAGGAGAGAGGGGAGATAAGCAGAGAGAAGATAAGGAGGAAGGTCAGTGGAAGAACACAGTGTGGTCAGGATGATAAACTCATTAACTTCATATAACAACACTCAGCAACAAATAGTCTCTCTCTGTTCATTCTGTCTCTCTGTCTGTCCGTCTGTCCGTCTGTCCGTCCTCTGAGTGAGAGATTTAGAGTGGACTAGGAAACTTCTTCATTAGGGAACTGGGGAGGCGGAGAGGAGAAGTTTTAACAATTACTTAGTTCAGGAATGTGTGTCTGTGTGTATTGCTCTGTGTGTCTGTGTGTATTGCTCTGTGTGTCTGTGTGTATTGCTCTGTGTGTCTGTGTGTATTGCTCTGTGTGTCTGTGTGTATTGCTCTGTGTGTCTGTGTGTATTGCTCTGTGTGTCTGTGTGTATTGCTCTGTGTGTCTGTGTGTATTGCTCTGTGTGTCTGTGTGTATTGCTGTGTGTGTCTGTGTGTATTGCTCTGTGTGTCTGTGTGTATTGCTGTGTGTGCGTGTGTTGCTTTTTGTGTATGTCTGTCAACAGGCAGCAGAGTGTACACATTGTACCTAATTGATTCCGTAACACTGATTGGCTGGTTGGTTGACATTCTGCTTGTTTGACTGGATTCGTCAGGATCAGAACCAGATCACGGGACAGACGTGATTCTATGGCTTCCTTTAGTCTTTACCATAGCCACTGCCCAAGCCTGAAGCGGGGTTGTTTGGTACGCATACAGTCCACACTCAAGGTTTCCAAACGGCCAAACATTCAATGACATCCAGGGATATGGTGCAACAAAAATGTTTATTCTTCTTATATCTAACAAATAAATGTTTCTCCAATCAACTTAAAGCATAGAATACTTTATATGGAAAATACATATTATGACCTGTCTGTATGTCTGTATGTCTGTCTGTATGGTCAAAAAACTATACCGCTCCCGCATCTAGCAAGGACTCCCCCCCGAAGGCCCAACTTCCTGCCTTTATCCTAACATACTTACCACAATACAATGAATAGGCAAGAGGGGGGGCCAAAGACTAAGTTACACTAACAACAAATGAATATATCTCAATCAGGTAAATATAAATCATAAAGGTACGTACCTAATATTTCATCATTTACATTCATATTTAATATATTTACACAAATATACATGGAGCTCCAAATGTTCGGTCTTTTATACAAATATGTCCAAATCGGCTCTAACACTATGTAAACACTGTTCCATGTGTATCGTGACCTGTGGCGGGAAATTGTCAAGTCACGCGTGTTCTCTCTGATACTGTGTGTGTGTGTGTGTGTGTGTGTGGTTGTGTCGGTGAGTGTGTGCGTGTGCGTGTGTGTGGTCATGGCTAACTATCACATCTTAGATAGACCATAGATCACGATGTAAATACCACTCCATATTTGGTCTTTCCTCTCTGCCATATTTGGTCTTTCCTCTCAGGCATAATTGGTTTTTCCTCTCTGCCATATTTGGTCTTTCCTCTCAGCCATATTTGGTCTTTCCTCTCAGCCAAATTTGGTCTTTCCTCTCAGCCATAATTGGTCTTTCCTCTCTAACATATTTGGTCTTTCCTCTCAGCCAAATTTGGTCTTTCCTCTCAGCCATTTCAGATCAGTAATGCTTTGGCCTTTGACTAGAACAGAGTTTTAATTGGATGAATGAACCTGATCAGAGAAGCTCCAGCCAATGACTGAGAAACAGTATCTTTGAGTGAGGCAGGTAGGTGAGAGTCTGGGTCGGCCTAATCTCTGTCTCTCACTGCCCAACTTCAATGATTACTGTGTGAACGAGAGCGAGCACAGAGAGAGAGTTTAAAATTGAAACGTGGCTAGCGGTAATCACACCCCTTGCCAAGAATATTACACGCCACATAGGGAAAGATGGAAAAAACCCAAAGGTGGGAAAATCAATATTGGCCACTACAGATGAAGGATCTTCATTTGATCGGCCTGTTATTGCGAGCACAGCAGGAAATACAAACTTATAGTGTATTCGAGGTTTGAAAAGGCTTCTAAATAATGTAAATTACACTTTAACACTTCACAAGAAAAGGTATACACCCCTCCATTAATTATCATCCACACACTCATTCACATTTCCTGTTGCTGCAGGGTTATTTTCCTGCCTTGTGAAACGTGTCAAATTAAGATCCTGTATATGTAGGCTGTCACATAGACATGATCATCATGAAAACGGTTTAGCGACCAGGGCAGAGAAACAGGAACACTGGAGTTATGTTGTGTATATAACAGACTATCAGACCTGGAACAGAGACAGTAACTGACCAGGAGACCTGGAATAGAGACAGTAACTGACTAGCAGACCTGGAACAGAGACAGTAACTGACCAGGAGACCTGGAACAGAGACAGTAACTGACTAGCAGACGTGGAACAGAGACAGTAACTGATCATGATACCTGGAACAGAGACAGTAACTGACTAGCAGACCTGGAACAGAGACAGTAACTGACTAGCAGACCTGGAACAGAGACAGTAACTGATCAGGATACCTGGAACAGAGACAGTAACTGACTAGCAGACCTGGAACAGAGACAGTAACTGACTAGCAGACCTGGAACAGAGACAGTAACTGACCAGGAGACCTGGAACAGAGACAGTAACTGACTATCAGACCTGGAACAGAGACAGTAACTGACTAGCAGACCTGGAACAGAGACAGTAACTGACTAGCAGACCAGGAAAAGAGACAGTAACTGACCAGGAGACCTGGAACAGAGACAGTAACTGACTATCAGACCTGGAACAGAGACAGTGACTGACCAGTAGACCTGGAACAGAGACAGTAACTGACCACAAGACCTGGAACAGAGACAGTAACTGACCAGGAGACCTGGAACAGAGACAGTAACTGATCAGGATAACTGGAACAGAGACAGTAACTGACTAGCAGACCTGGAACAGAGACAGTAACTGACCAGGAGACCTGGAACAGAGACAGTAACTGACTATCAGACCTGGAACAGAGACAGTAACTGACCAGTAGACCTGGAACAGAGACAGTAACTGACCAGATGACCTGGAACAGAGACAGTAACTGACCAGTAGACCTGGAACAGAGACAGTAACTGACCAGGAGACCTGGAACAGAGACAGTAACTGACTATCAGACCTGGAACAGAGACAGTAACTGACTAGCAGACCTGGAACAGAGACAGTAACTGATCAGGATACCTGGAACAGAGACCTTAACTGACTAGCAGACGTGGAACAGAGACAGTAACTGACCAGGAGACCTGGAACAGAGACAGTAACTGATCAGGAGACCTGGAACAGAGACAGTAACTGATCAGGATGCCTGGAACAGAGACCGTAACTGACTAGCAGACCTGGAACAGAGACAGTAACTGACCAGGAGACCTGGAACAGAGACAGTAACTGACCAGGAGACCTGGAACAGAGACAGTAACTGACTATCAGACCTGGAACAGAGACAGTAACTGACCAGTAGACCTGGAACAGAGACATTAACTGACCAGGAGACCTGGAACAGAGACAGTAACTGACCAGGAGACCTGGAACAGAGACAGTAACTGACTAGCAGACCTGGAACAGAGACAGTAACTGACCAGGAGACCTGGAACAGAGACAGTAACTGACCAGGAGACCTGGAACAGAGACAGTAACTGACTATCAGACCTGGAACAGAGACAGTAACTGACCAGTAGACCTGGAACAGAGACAGTGACTGACCAGTAGACCTGGAACAGAGACAGTAACTGACCACAAGACCTGGAACAGAGACAGTAACTGACCAGGAGACATGGAACAGAGACAGTAACTGATCAGGATACCTGGAACAGAGACAGTAACTGACTAGCAGACCTGGAACAGAGACAGTAACTGACCAGGAGACCTGGAACAGAGACAGTAACTGACTATCAGACCTGGAACAGAGACAGTAACTGACCAGTAGACCTGGAACAGAGACAGTAACTGACCAGATGACCTGGAACAGAGACAGTAACTGACCAGTAGACCTGGAACAGAGACAGTAACTGACCAGGAGACCTGGAACAGAGACAGTAACTGACTATCAGACCTGGAACAGAGACAGTAACTGACTAGCAGACCTGGAACAGAGACAGTAACTGATCAGGATACCTGGAACAGAGACCTTAACTGACTAGCAGACCTGGAACAGAGACAGTAACTGACCAGGAGACCTGGAACAGAGACAGTAACTGATCAGGAGACCTGGAACAGAGACAGTAACTGATCAGGATGCCTGGAACAGAGACAGTAACTGATCAGGATACCTGGAACAGAGTCCTTAACTGACTAGCAGACCTGGAACAGAGACAGTAACTGACCAGGAGACCTGGAACAGAGACAGTAACTGATCAGGAGACCTGGAACAGAGACAGTAACTGATCAGGATGCCTGGAACAGAGACAGTAACTGACTAGCAGACCTGGAACAGAGACAGTAACTGACCAGGAGACCTGGAACAGAGACAGTAACTGACCAGGAGACCTGGAACAGAGACAGTAACTGACCAGGAGACCTGGAACAGAGACAGTAACTGACTATCAGACCTGGAACAGAGACAGTAACTGACCAGCAGACCTGGAACAGAGACAGTGACTGACCAGTAGACCTGGAACAGAGACAGTAACTGACCACAAGACCTGGAACAGAGACAGTAACTGACCAGGAGACCTGGAACAGAGACAGTAACTGATCAGGATACCTGGAACAGAGACAGTAACTGACTAGCAGACCTGGAACAGAGACAGTAACTGACCAGGAGACCTGGAACAGAGACAGTAACTGACTATCAGACCTGGAACAGAGACAGTAACTGACCAGTAGACCTGGAACAGAGACAGTAACTGACCAGATGACCTGGAACAGAGACAGTAACTGACCAGGAGACCTGGAACAGAGACAGTAACTGACTAGCAGACCTGGAACAGAGACAGTAACTGACCAGGAGACCTGGAACAGAGACAGTAACTGACCAGGAGACCTGGAACAGAGACAGTAACTGACTATCAGACCTGGAACAGAGACAGTAACTGACCAGTAGACCTGGAACAGAGACAGTGACTGACCAGTAGACCTGGAACAGAGACAGTAACTGACCACAAGACCTGGAACAGAGACAGTAACTGACCAGGAGACATGGAACAGAGACAGTAACTGATCAGGATACCTGGAACAGAGACAGTAACTGACTAGCAGACCTGGAACAGAGACAGTAACTGACCAGGAGACCTGGAACAGAGACAGTAACTGACTATCAGACCTGGAACAGAGACAGTAACTGACCAGTAGACCTGGAACAGAGACAGTAACTGACCAGATGACCTGGAACAGAGACAGTAACTGACCAGTAGACCTGGAACAGAGACAGTAACTGACCAGGAGACCTGGAACAGAGACAGTAACTGACTATCAGACCTGGAACAGAGACAGTAACTGACTAGCAGACCTGGAACAGAGACAGTAACTGATCAGGATACCTGGAACAGAGACCTTAACTGACTAGCAGACCTGGAACAGAGACAGTAACTGACCAGGAGACCTGGAACAGAGACAGTAACTGATCAGGAGACCTGGAACAGAGACATTAACTGATCAGGATGCCTGGAACAGAGACAGTAACTGATCAGGATACCTGGAACAGAGTCCTTAACTGACTAGCAGACCTGGAACAGCGACAGTAACTGACCAGGAGACCTGGAACAGAGACAGTAACTGATCAGGAGACCTGGAACAGAGACAGTAACTGATCAGGATGCCTGGAACAGAGACAGTAACTGACTAGCAGACCTGGAACAGAGACAGTAACTGACCAGGAGACCTGGAACAGAGACAGTAACTGACCAGGAGACCTGGAACAGAGACAGTAACTGACCAGGAGACCTGGAACAGAGACAGTAACTGATCAGGATACCTGGAACAGAGACAGTAACTGACTAGCAGACCTGGAACAGAGACAGTAACTGACCAGGAGACCTGGAACAGAGACAGTAACTGACTATCAGACCTGGAACAGAGACAGTAACTGACCAGTAGACCTGGAACAGAGACAGTAACTGACCAGATGACCTGGAACAGAGACAGTAACTGACCAGGAGACCTGGAACAGAGACAGTAACTGACTAGCAGACCTGGAACAGAGACAGTAACTGACCAGGAGACCTGGAACAGAGACAGTAACTGACCAGGAGACCTGGAACAGAGACAGTAACTGACTATCAGACCTGGAACAGAGACAGTAACTGACCAGTAGACCTGGAACAGAGACAGTAACTGACCAGGAGACCTGGAACAGAGACATTATCTGACCAGGAGACCTGGAACAGAGACAGTAACTGACCAGGAGACCTGGAATAGAGACAGTAACTGACTATCAGACCTGGAACAGAGACAGTAACTGACCAGGAGACCTGGAACAGAGACAGTAACTGACCAGAAGACCTGGAACAGAGACAGTAACTGACTATCAGACCTGGTCCAGAGACAGTAATTGACCAGTAGACCTGGAACAGAGACAGTAACTGACCAGGAGAACTGGCACAGAGACAGTAACTGACCAGGAGACCTGGAACAGAGACAGTAACTGACCAGGAAACCTGGAACAGAGACAGTAACTGACTATCAGACCTGGAACAGAGACAGTAACTGACCAGGAAAAGAGTTTGGGTGAGAGAGAAAGATACATTGTTGTGACTGACCCGTAGCGTTTATAGCGTATCCAGACAGACAGACAGACTGAACCCATAGTGGTTATAGCGTATCCAGATAGACAGACAGACTGAACCCATAGCGTTTATAGCACAGACAGACAGACTGAACCCGTAGTGTTTATAGCACAGACAGACAGACTGAACCCATAGCGTTTATAGCACAGACAGACAGACAGACAGACTGAACCCGTAGTGTTTATAGCGTATCCAGACAGACAGACAGACGGAACCCGTAGCGTTTATAGCGTATACAGACAGACAGACAGACGGAACCCTTAGCGTTTATAGCGTATACAGACAGACAGACAGACTGAACCCGTAGCGTTTATAGCGTATCCAGACAGACAGACAGACAGACTGAACCCGTAGCGTTTATAGCGTATCCAGACAGACAGACAGACAGACAGACAGACTGAACCCGTAGTGTTTATAGCGTATCCAGACAGACAGACAGACTGAACCCGTAGCGTTTATAGCGTATCCAGACAGACAGACAGACAGACGGAACCCGTAGCGTTTATAGCGTATCCAGACAGACAGACAGACAGACAGACTGAACCTGTAGTGTTTATAGCGTATCCAGACAGACGGACAGACAGACAGACTGAACCCGTAGTGTTTATAGCGTATCCAGACAGACAGACAGACAGACTGAACCCGTAGCGTTTATAGCGTATCCAGACAGACGGACAGACAGACAGACTGAACCCGTAGCGTTTATAGCGTATCCAGACGGACAGACAGACAGACTGAACCCGTAGTGCTTATAGCGTATCCAGACGGACAGACAGACAGACTGAACCTGTAGCGTTTATAGCGTATCCAGACAGACGGACAGACAGACAGACTGAACCCATAATGTTTATAGCGTATCCAGAGAGACAGACAGACTGAACCCGTAGCGTTTATAGCGTATCCAGACAGACGGACAGACAGACAGACTGAACCCGTAGTGTTTATAGCGTATCCAGACAGACAGACAGACTGAACCCGTAGCGTTTATAGCGTATCCAGACAGACAGACAGACTGAACCCGTAGTGTTTATAGCGTATCCAGACAGACAGACAGACGGAACCCGTAGCGTTTATAGCGTATCCAGACAGACAGACAGACGGAACCCGTAGCGTTTATAGCGTATCCAGACAGACAGACAGACGGAACCCGTAGCGTTTATAGCGTATCCAGACAGACAGACAGACTGAACCCGTAGCGTTTATAGCGTATCCAGACAGACAGACAGACTGAACCCGTAGCGTTTATAGCGTATCCAGACAGACAGACAGACTGAACCCGTAGCGTTTATAGCGTATCCAGACAGACAGACAGACAGACTGAACCCGTAGCGTTTATAGCGTATCCAGACAGACAGACAGACTGAACCCGTAGCGTTTATAGCGTATCCAGACAGACAGACTGAACCCATAGCGTTTATAGCGTATCCAGACAGACAGACAGACTGAACCCGTAGTGTTTATAGCGTATCCAGACAGACAGACAGACTGAACCCGTAGTGTTTATAGCGTATCCAGACAGACAGACAGACAGACAGACGGAACCCGTAGCGTTTATAGCGTATCCAGACAGACAGACAGACTGAACCCGTAGCGTTTATAGCGTATCCAGACAGACAGACAGACTGAACCCGTAGCGTTTATAGCGTATCCAGACAGACAGACAGACTGAACCCGTAGTGTTTATAGCGTATCCAGACAGACAGACAGACAGACTGAACCCGTAGCGTTTATAGCGTATCCAGACAGACAGACAGACAGACAGACTGAACCCGTAGTGTTTATAGCGTATCCAGACAGACAGACAGACTGAACCCGAACCCGTAGTGTTTATAGCGTATCCAGACAGACAGACAGACTGAACCCGTAGCGTGTATAGCGTATCCAGACGGACAGACAGACAGACTGAACCCGTAGCGTTTATAGCGTATCCAGACAGACAGACAGACAGACAGACTGAACCCGTAGCGTTTATAGCGTATCCAGACAGACAGACAGACTGAACCCGTAGTGTTTATAGCGTATCCAGACAGACAGACAGACTGAACCCGTAGGTTTATAGCGTATCCAGACAGACAGACAGACAGACAGACTGAACCCGTAGCGTTTATAGCGTATCCAGACAGACAGACAGACTGAACCCGTAGCGTTTATAGCGTATCCAGACAGACAGACAGACAGACTGAACCCGTAGCGTTTATAGCGTATCCAGACAGACAGACAGACTGAACCCGTAACCGTGTTTATAGCGTATCCAGACAGACAGACAGACGGAACCCGTAGCGTTTATAGCGTATCCAGACAGACAGACAGACAGAACCCGTGCGTTTATAGCGTAAGACAGACAGACAGACTGAACCCGTAGTGTTTATAGCGTATCCAGACAGACAGACAGACTGAACCAGACGTAGCGTTTATAGCGTATCCAGACAGACAGACAGACAGATAGCAGACTGAACCCGTAGTGTTTATAGCGTATCCAGACAGACAGACAGACAGACTGAACCCGTAGCGTTTATAGCGTATCCAGACAGACAGACAGACTGAACCCGTAGTGTTTATAGCGTATCCAGACAGACAGACAGACAGACAGACTGAACCCGTAGTGTTTATAGCGTATCCAGACAGACAGACAGACTGAACCCGTAGTGTTTATAGCGTATCCAGACAGACAGACAGACAGACAGACTGAACCCGTAGCGTTTATAGCGTATCCAGACAGACAGACAGACAGACAGACCCGTAGTGTTTAACCCAGACAGACAGACAGTGTTTATAGCGTATCCAGACAGACAGACAGACGGAACCCGTAGGCGTTTATAGCGTATCCAGACAGACAGACAGACTGAACCCGTAGTGTTTATAGCGTATCCAGACAGACAGACAGACAGACTGAACCCGTAGCGTTTATAGCGTATCCAGACAGACAGACAGACAGACAGACTGAACCCGTAGTGTTTATAGCGTATCCAGACAGACAGACAGACAGACTGAACCCGTAGTGTTTATAGCGTATCCAGACAGACAGACAGACTGAACCCGTAGTGTTTATAGCGTATCCAGACAGACAGACAGACAGACTGAACCCGTAGTGTTTATAGCGTATCCAGACAGACAGACAGACAGACTGAACCCGTAGCGTTTATAGCGTATCCAGACAGACAGACAGACAGACAGACCAGACAGACAGACAGACTGAACCCGTAGCGTTTATAGCGTATCCAGACAGACAGACAGACTGAACCCGTAGTGTTTATAGCGTATCCAGACAGACAGACAGACTGAACCCGTAGCGTTTATAGCGTATCCAGACAGACAGACAGACTGAACCCGTAGCGTTTATAGCGTATCCAGACAGACAGACAGACAGACAGAACCCGTGCGTTTAACCCAGACAGACAGACAGACAGACTGAACCCGTAGTGTTTATAGCGTATCCAGACAGACAGACAGACAGACTGAACCCGTAGTGTTTATAGCGTTTCCAGACAGACAGACAGACAGACTGAACCCGTAGTGTTTATAGCGTATCCAGACAGACAGACAGACTGAACCCGTAGCGTTTATAGCGTATCCAGACAGACAGACAGACAGACAGACTGAACCCGTAGCGTTTATAGCGTATCCAGACAGACAGACAGACAACCCGTAGTGTTTATATAGCGTATCCAGACAGACAGACAGACTGAGACTGAACCCGTAGCGTTTATAGCGTATCCAGACAGACAGACAGACTGAACCCGTAGCGTTTATAGCGTATCCAGACAGACAGACAGACTGAACAGATAGCGTATCCAGACAGACTGAACCCGTAGTGTTTATAGCGTATCCAGACAGACAGACAGACAGACTGAACCCGTAGTGTTTATAGCGTATCCAGACAGACAGACAGACAGACAGACTGAACCCGTAGTGTTTATAGCGTATCCAGACAGACAGACAGACTGAACCCGTAGTGTTTATAGCGTATCCAGACAGACAGACAGACTGAACCCGTAGTGTTTATAGCGTATCCAGACAGACAGACAGACTGAACCCGTAGCGTTTATAGCGTATCCAGACGACAGACAGACAGACAGACTGAACCCGTAGCGTTTATAGCGTATCCAGACAGACAGACAGACAGACTGAACCGTAGCGTTTATAGCGTATCCAGACAGACAGACAGACTGAACCCGTAGTGTTTATAGCGTATCCAGACAGACAGACAGACAGACTGACATAGCGTATCCAGACAGACAGACAGACAGACGAACCCGTGGCGTTTATAGCGTATCCAGACAGACAGACTGAACCCAGACTTTATAGCATACCAGACTGAACCGTGGCGTTTATAGCATCAGCAGACAGACAGACAGACAGACTGAACCCGTAGCGTTTATAGCGTATCCAGACAGACAGACAGACTGAACCCGTAGTGTTTATAGCGTATCCAGACAGACAGACAGACAGACAGACTGAACCCGTAGCGTTTATAGCGTATCCAGACAGACAGACAGACAGACTGAACCCGTAGTGTTTATAGCGTATCCAGACAGACAGACAGACGGAACCCGTGGCGTTTATAGCGTATCCAGACAGACAGACAGACAGACAGACTGAACCCGTAGCGTTTATAGCGTATCCAGACAGACAGACAGACTGAACCCGTAGCGTTTATAGCGTATCCAGACAGACAGACAGACAGACTGAACCCGTGGCGTTTATAGCTGAACCCGCGTGTTTATCCAGACAGACAGACAGACAGACAGACTGAACCCAGTGAACCCGGAGCGTATCCAGACAGACAGACAGACAGACAGACTTTATAGAACCCGTAGTGTTTATAGCGTATCCAGACAGACAGACAGACAACCCGACACAGACAGACAGACTGAACCCGTAGCGTTTATAGCGTATCCAGACAGACAGACAGACAGACTGAACCCGTAGCGTTTATAGCGTATCCAGACAGACAGACAGACTGAACCCGTAGCGTTTATAGCGTATCCAGACAGACAGACAGACAGACTGAACCCGTAGCGTTTATAGCGTATCCAGACAGACAGACAGACTGAACCCAGTACGTTTATAGCGTATCCAGACAGACAGACAGACTGAACCCTGCGTTTATAGCGTATCCAGACAGACAGACAGACTGAACCCGTAGTGTTTATAGCGTATCCAGACAGACAGACAGACAGACAGACTGAACCCGTAGCGTTTATAGCGTATCCAGACAGACAGACAGACAGACAGACTGAACCCGTTGTTTATAGCGTATCCAGACAGACAGACAGACTGAACCCGTAGTGTTTATAGCGTATCCAGACAGACAGACAGACTGAACCCGTAGTGTTTATAGCGTATCCAGACAGACAGACAGACTGAACCCGACGTGTATAGCGTATCCAGACAGACAGACAGACAGACTGAACCCGTGGCGTTTATAGCGTATCCAGACAGACAGACAGACAGACAGACTGAACCCGTAGCGTTTATAGCGTATCCAGACAGACAGACAGACAGACTGAACCCGTAGTGTTTATAGCGTATCCAGACAGACAGACAGACGGAACCCGTAGTGTTTATAGCGTATCCAGACAGACAGACAGACAGACTGAACCCGTGCGTTTATAGCGTATCCAGACAGACAGACAGACTGAACCCGTAGCGTTTATAGCGTATCCAGACAGACAGACAGACAGACTGAACCCGTAGCGTTTATAGCGTATCCAGACAGACAGACAGACTGAACCCGTAGTGTTTATAGCGTATCCAGACAGACAGACAGACAGACAGACGGAACCCGTAGCGTTTATAGCGTATCCAGACAGACAGACAGACAACCCGACGTTTATAGCACAGACAGACAGACCCCGTAGCGTTTATAGCGTATCCAGACAGACAGACAGACTGAACCCGTAGCGTTTATAGCGTATCCAGACAGACAGACAGACTGAACCCGTAGTGTTTATAGCGTATCCAGACAGACAGACAGACAGACGGAACCCGTAGCGTTTATAGCGTATCCAGACAGACAGACAGACTGAACCCGTAGTGTTTATAGCGTATCCAGACAGACAGACAGACAGACAGACTGAACCCGTAGTGTTTATAGCGTATCCAGACAGACAGACTGAACCCGTAGTGTTTATAGCGTATCCAGACAGACAGACAGACAGACAGACTGAACCCGTAGAAGCGTTTATAGCGTATCCAGACAGACAGACAGACAGACAGACTGAACCCGTAGTGTTTATAGCTTATCCAGACAGACAGACAGACGGAACCCGTAGCGTTTATAGCGTATCCAGACAGACAGACAGACTGAACCCGTAGTGTTTATAGCATATCCAGACAGACAGACAGACTGAACCCGTAGCGTTTATAGCGTATCCAGACAGACAGACAGACTGACAGACTGAACCCGTAGCGTTTATAGCGTATCCAGACAGACAGACAGACGGAACACGTAGTGTTTATAGCGTATCCAGACAGACAGACAGACAGACTGGACCCGTAGTGTTTATAGCGTATCCAGACAGACAGACAGACAGACTGGACCCGTAGTGTTTATAGCGTATCCAGACAGACAGACAGACGGAACCCGTAGCGTTTATAGCGTATCCAGACAGACAGACAGACAGACGGAACCCGTAGCGTTTATAGCGTATCCAGACAGACAGACAGACTGAACCCGTAGCGTTTATAGCGTATCCAGACAGACAGACAGACTGAACCCGTAGCGTTTATAGCGTATCCAGACAGACAGACAGACTGAACCCGTAGTGTTTATAGCGTATCCAGACAGACAGACAGACAGACAGACTGAACCCGTAGCGTTTATAGCGTATCCAGACAGACAGACAGACAGACAGACGGAACCCGTAGTGTTTATAGCGTATCCAGACAGACAGACAGACAGACAGACTGAACCCGTAGTGTTTATAGCGTATCCAGACAGACAGACAGACTGAACCCGTAGTGTTTATAGCGTATCCAGACAGACAGACAGACTGAACCCGTAGCGTGTATAGCGTATCCAGACGGACAGACAGACAGACTGAACCCGTAGCGTGTATAGCGTATCCAGACAGACAGACAGACAGACAGACTGAACCCGTAGCGTTTATAGCGTATCCAGACAGACAGACAGACTGAACCCGTAGTGTTTATAGCGTATCCAGACAGACAGACAGACAGACAGAACCCGTAGCGTTTATAGCGTATCCAGACAGACAGACAGACAGACTGAACCCGTAGCGTTTATAGCGTATCCAGACAGACAGACAGACTGAACCCGTAGCGTTTATAGCGTATCCAGACAGACAGACAGACAGACAGACTGAACCCGTAGCGTTTATAGCGTATCCAGACAGACAGACAGACTGAACCCGTAGTGTTTATAGCGTATCCAGACAGACAGACAGACAGACAGACAGACGGAACCCGTAGCGTTTATAGCGTATCCAGACAGACAGACAGACTGAACCCGTAGCGTTTATAGCGTATCCAGACAGACAGACAGACTGAACCCGTAGCGTTTATAGCGTATCCAGACAGACAGACAGACTGAACCCGTAGTGTTTATAGCGTATCCAGACAGACAGACAGACAGACGGAACCCGTAGCGTTTATAGCGTATCCAGACAGACAGACAGACAGACTGAACCCGTAGCGTTTATAGCGTATCCAGACAGACAGACAGACAGACTGAACCCGTGGTGTTTATAGCGTATCCAGACAGACAGACAGACAGACTGAACCCGTAGTGTTTATAGCGTATCCAGACAGACAGACTGAACCCGTAGCGTTTATAGCGTATCCAGACAGACAGACAGACTGAACCCGTAGCGTTTATAGCGTATCCAGACAGACAGACAGACTGAACCCGTAGCGTTTATAGCGTATCCAGACAGACAGACAGACTGAACCCGTAGCGTTTATAGCGTATCCAGACAGACAGACAGACTGAACCCGTAGCGTTTATAGCGTATCCAGACAGACAGACAGACAGACAGACGGAACCCGTAGTGTTTATAGCGTATCCAGACAGACAGACAGACAGACAGACTGAACCCGTAGTGTTTATAGCGTATCCAGACAGACAGACAGACTGAACCCGTAGTGTTTATAGCGTATCCAGACAGACAGACAGACAGACTGAACCCGTAGTGTTTATAGCGTATCCAGACAGACAGACTGAACCCGTAGTGTTTATAGCGTATCCAGACAGACAGACAGACAGACAGACTGAACCCGTAGCGTTTATAGCGTATCCAGACAGACAGACAGACAGACTGAACCCGTAGTGTTTATAGCGTATCCAGACAGACAGACAGACTGAACCCGTAGCGTTTATAGCGTATCCAGACAGACAGACAGACTGAACCCGTAGCGTTTATAGCGTATCCAGACAGACAGACAGACTGAACCCGTAGCGTTTATAGCGTATCCAGACAGACAGACAGACAGAACCCGACTGAACCAGACGTGACAGAGCGTTTATAGCGTATCCAGACAGACAGACAGACTGAACCCGTAGTGTTTATAGCGTATCCAGACAGACAGACAGACAGACTGAACCCGTAGTGTTTATAGCGTATCCAGACAGACAGACAGACAGACTGAACCCGTAGCGTTTATAGCGTATCCAGACAGACAGACAGACTGAACCCGTAGTGTTTATAGCGTATCCAGACAGACAGACAGACAGACTGAACCCGTAGCGTTTATAGCGTATCCAGACAGACAGACAGACTGAACCCGTAGCGTTTATAGCGTATCCAGACAGACAGACAGACTGAACCCGTAGCGTTTATAGCGTATCCAGACAGACAGACAGACTGAACCCGTAGTGTTTATAGCGTATCCAGACAGACAGACAGACTGAACCCGTAGCGTTTATAGCGTATCCAGACAGACAGACAGACTGAACCCGTAGCGTTTATAGCGTATCCAGACAGACAGACAGACAGACAGACTGAACCCGTGGCGTTTATAGCGTATCCAGACAGACAGACAGACTGAACCCGTAGTGTTTATAGCGTATCCAGACAGACAGACAGACTGAACCCGTAGTGTTTATAGCGTATCCAGACAGACAGACAGACAGACAGACTGAACCCGTAGCGTTTATAGCGTATCCAGACAGACAGACAGACAGACAGACAGACAGACTGAACCCGTAGCGTTTATAGCGTATCCAGACAGACAGACAGACAGACAGACAGACAGACTGAACCCGTAGTGTTTATAGCGTATCCAGACAGACAGACAGACTGAACCCGTAGTGTTTATAGCGTATCCAGACAGACAGACAGACTGAACCCGTAGTGTTTATAGCGTATCCAGACAGACAGACAGACTGAACCCGTAGCGTTTATAGCGTATCCAGACAGACAGACAGACTGAACCCGTAGCGTTTATAGCGTATCCAGACAGACTGAACCCGAGTGCAGACTGAGAGACAGACAGACAGAAACCCGTAGCGTTTATAGCGTATCCAGACAGACAGACAGACAACCCGACAGACAGACAGACCCGTAGTGTTTATAGAAACCCGTAGCCCCAGTGGCGTTTATAGCTGAACCCGTAGCGTTTATAGCGTATCCAGACAGACAGACAGACTGAACCCGTAGCGTTTATAGCGTATCCAGACAGACAGACAGACTGAACCCGTAGTGTTTATAGCGTATCCAGACAGACAGACAGACTGAACCCGTAGCGTTTATAGCGTATCCAGACAGACAGACAGACTGAACCCGTAGCGTTTATAGCGTGAACCCGTAGCGTTTATCCAGACAGACAGACAGACTGAACCCGTAGCGTTTATAGCGTATCCAGACAGACAGACAGACTGAACCCGTAGTGTTTATAGCGTATCCAGACAGACAGACAGACAGACTGAACCCGTAGCGTTTATAGCGTATCCAGACAGACAGACATGAACCAGATAGCGTAGACAGACAGACAACCCGACAGACAGACTGAACCCGTAGTGTTTATAGCGTATCCAGACAGACAGACAGACTGAACCCGTAGCGTTTATAGCAGACAGACAGACAGACAGACTGAACCCGTAGCGTTTATAGCGTATCCAGACAGACAGACAGACAGACAGAAACCCGTAGTGTTTATAGCGTATCCAGACAGACAGACAGACTGATCCAGACAGACAGACAGACTGAACCCGTAGCGTTTATAGCGTATCCAGACAGACAGACAGACTGAACCCGTAGCGTTTATAGCGTATCCAGACAGACAGACAGACAGACAGACTGAACCCGTAGCGTTTATAGCGTATCCAGACAGACAGACAGACAGACTGAACCCGTAGTGTTTATAGCGTATCCAGACAGACAGACAGACGGAACCCGTAGCGTTTATAGCGTATCCAGACAGACAGACAGACAGACAGACAGACGGAACCCGTAGCGTTTATAGCGTATCCAGACAGACAGACAGACTGAACCCGTAGCGTTTATAGCGTATCCAGACAGACAGACAGACTGAACCCGTAGCGTTTATAGCGTATCCAGACAGACAGACAGACTGAACCCGTAGTGTTTATAGCGTATCCAGACAGACAGACAGACAGACAGACTGAACCCGTAGCGTTTATAGCGTATCCAGACAGACAGACAGACAGACAGACGGAACCCGTAGTGTTTATAGCGTATCCAGACAGACAGACAGACAGACAGACTGAACCCGTAGTGTTTATAGCGTATCCAGACAGACAGACAGACTGAACCCGTAGTGTTTATAGCGTATCCAGACAGACAGACAGACTGAACCCGTAGCGTGTATAGCGTATCCAGACGGACAGACAGACTGACAGACTGAACCGTGTAGCGTGTATAGCGTATCCAGACAGACAGACAGACAGAACCCGTACTTTATACCCAGACAGACAGTTTATAGCGTTTATAGCAGACAGACAGACAGACAGACTGAACCCGTAGCGTTTATAGCGTATCCAGACAGACAGACAGACAGACAGACTGAACCCCCGTAGCGTTTATAGCGTATCCAGACAGACAGACAGACTGAACCCGTAGCGTTTATAGCGTATCCAGACAGACAGACAGACTGAACCCGTAGCGTTTATAGCGTATCCAGACAGACAGACAGACAGACAGAACCCGTAGCGTTTATAGCGTATCCAGACAGACAGACAGACTGAACCCGTGGCGTATCCAGACAGACAGACAGACTGAACCCGTAGCGTTTATAGCGTATCAGACAGACAGACAGACAGACTGAACCCGTAGTGTTTATAGCGTATCCAGACAGACAGACAGACAGACAGAACCCGTAGCGTTTATAGCGTATCCAGACAGACAGACAGACTGAACCCGTAGTGTTTATAGCGTATCCAGACAGACAGACAGACAGACAGACTGAACCCGTAGTGTTTATAGCGTATCCAGACAGACAGACAGACAGAACCCGTAGTGTTTATAGCGTATCCAGACAGACAGACAGACTGAACCCGTAGCGTGTATAGCGTATCCAGACACAGACAGACAGACTGAACCCGTGCGTTTATAGCGTATCCAGACAGACAGACAGACAGACAGACTGAACCCGTAGCGTTTATAGCGTATCCAGACAGACAGACAGACAGAACCCGTAGTGTTTATAGCGTATCCAGACAGACAGACAGACGGAACCCGTAGTGTTTATAGCGTATCCAGACAGACAGACAGACAGACTGAACCCGTAGTTATAGCGTTTATAGCGTATCCAGACAGACAGACAGACTGAACCCGTAGCGTTTATAGCGTATCCAGACAGACAGACAGACAGACTGAACCCGTAGTGTTTATAGCGTATCCAGACAGACAGACAGACTGAACCCGTAGTGTTTATAGCGTATCCAGACAGACAGACAGACAGACAGACTGAACCCGTAGCGTTTATAGCGTATCCAGACAGACAGACAGACTGAACCCGTAGCGTTTATAGCGTATCCAGACAGACAGACAGACTGAACCCGTAGCGTTTATAGCGTATCCAGACAGACAGACAGACTGAACCCGTAGACAGACGTTTATAGACCAGACAGACAGACAGACTGAACCCGTAGTGTTTATAGCGTATCCAGACAGACAGACAGACAGACAGACTGAACCCGTAGCGTTTATAGCGTATCCAGACAGACAGACAGACAGACAGACGGAACCCGTAGTGTTTATAGCGTATCCAGACAGACAGACAGACAGACTGAACCCGTAGTGTTTATAGCGTATCCAGACAGACAGACAGACTGAACCCGTAGTGTTTATAGCGTATCCAGACAGACAGACAGACAGACTGAACCCGTAGCGTTTATAGCGTATCCAGACAGACAGACAGACAGACAGACTGAACCCGTAGCGTTTATAGCGTATCCAGACAGACAGAGACAGACAGACAGACTGAACCCGTAGTGTTTATAGCAGATCCAGACAGACAGACAGACAGACAGAACCCGTAGTGTTTATAGCGTATCCAGACAGACAGACAGACAGACTGAACCCGTAGTGTTTATAGCGTATCCAGACAGACAGACAGACTGAACCCGTAGCGTTTATAGCGTATCCAGACAGACAGACAGACTGAACCCGTAGATAGCGTATCCAGACAGACAGACAGACTGAACCCGTAGCGTTTATAGCGTATCCAGACAGACAGACAGACTGAACCCGTAGTGTTTATAGCGTATCCAGACAGACAGACAGACTGAACCCGTAGTGTTTATAGCGTATCCAGACAGACAGACAGACAGACTGGAACCCGTAGCGTTTATAGCGTATCCAGACAGACAGACAGACAGACTGTAGTGTTTATAGCGTATCCAGACAGACAGACAGACTGAACCCGTAGCGTTTATAGCGTATCCAGACAGACAGACAGACTGAACCCGTAGCGTTTATAGCGTATCCAGACAGACAGACAGACTGAACCCGTAGCGTTTATAGCGTATCCAGACAGACAGACAGACTGACAGACTGAACCCGTGGCGTTTATAGCGTATCCAGACAGACAGACAGACAGACTGAACCCGTAGATAGCTGAACCAGACGTGAACAGACAGACAGTGTTTATAGCGTATCCAGACAGACAGACAGACTGAACCCGACGTATCCAGACAGACAGACAGACTGAACCCGTAGTGTTTATAGCGTATCCAGACAGACAGACAGACAGACTGAACCCGTAGCGTTTATAGCGTATCCAGACAGACAGACAGACTGAACCCGTAGTGTTTATAGCGTATCCAGACAGACAGACAGACAGACAGACTGAACCCGTAGCGTTTATAGCGTATCCAGACAGACAGACAGACTGAACCCGTAGTGTTTATAGCGTATCCAGACAGACAGACAGACAACCCGTACTGAACCCGTAGACAGTTTATAGCGTATCCAGACGGACAGACAGACAGACAGACTGAACCCGTAGCGTTTATAGCGTATCCAGACAGACAGACAGACAGACAGACTGAACCCGTGACCCAGACAGTGAACCCGCGTTTATAGCGTATCCAGACAGACAGACAGACAGACTGAACCCGTAGCGTTTATAGCGTATCCAGACAGACAGACAGACACAGACTGAACCCGTAGCGTTTATAGCGTATCCAGACAGACAGACAGACTGAACCCGTAGCGTTTATAGCGTATCCAGACAGACAGACAGACTGAACCCGTAGCGTTTATAGCGTATCCAGACAGACAGACAGACTGAACCCGTAGCGTTTATAGCGTATCCAGACGGACAGACAGACAGACTGAACCCGTAGCGTGTATAGCGTATCCAGACAGACAGACAGACTGAACCCGTAGTGTTTATAGCGTATCCAGACAGACAGACAGACAGACAGACGGAACCCGTAGCGTTTATAGCGTATCCAGACAGACAGACAGACAACCCGAGCGTTTATCCAGACAGACAGACAGAAACCCGTAGCGTTTATAGCGTATCCAGACAGACAGACAGACTGAACCCGTAGCGTTTATAGCGTATCCAGACAGACAGACAGACTGAACCCGTAGCGTTTATAGCGTATCCAGACAGACAGACAGACTGAACCCGTAGTGTTTATAGCGTATCCAGACAGACAGACAGACAGACAGACTGAACCCGTAGCGTTTATAGCGTATCCAGACAGACAGACAGACAGACAGACGGAACCCGTAGTGTTTATAGCGTATCCAGACAGACAGACAGACAGACAGACTGAACCCGTAGTGTTTATAGCGTATCCAGACAGACAGACAGACTGAACCCGTAGTGTTTATAGCGTATCCAGACAGACAGACAGACTGAACCCGTAGCGTGTATAGCGTATCCAGACGGACAGACAGACAGACTGAACCCGTAGCGTGTATAGCGTATCCAGACAGACAGACAGACAGACTGAACCCGTAGCGTTTATAGCGTATCCAGACAGACAGACAGACAGACTGAACCCGTAGTGTTTATAGCGTATCCAGACAGACAGACAGACGGAAGCCGTAGTGTTTATAGCGTATCCAGACAGACAGACAGACAGACTGAACCCGTAGCGTTTATAGCGTATCCAGACAGACAGACAGACTGAACCCGTAGCGTTTATAGCGTATCCAGACAGACAGACAGACAGACTGAACCCGTAGCGTTTATAGCGTATCCAGACAGACAGACAGACTGAACCCGTAGTGTTTATAGCGTATCCAGACAGACAGACAGACAGACAGACGGAACCCGTAGCGTTTATAGCGTATCCAGACAGACAGACAGACGGAACCCGTAGCGTTTATAGCACAGACAGACAGACTGAACCCGTAGCGTTTATAGCGTATCCAGACAGACAGACAGACTGAACCCATAGCGTTTATAGCGTATCCAGACAGACAGACAGACTGAACCCGTAGTGTTTATAGCGTATCCAGACAGACAGACAGACAGACGGAACCCGTAGCGTTTATAGCGTATCCAGACAGACAGACAGACTGAACCCGTAGTGTTTATAGCGTATCCAGACAGACAGACAGACAGACAGACTGAACCCGTAGTGTTTATAGCGTATCCAGACAGACAGACTGAACCCGTAGTGTTTATAGCGTATCCAGACAGACAGACAGACAGACAGACTGAACCCGTAGCGTTTATAGCGTATCCAGACAGACAGACAGACAGACAGACTGAACCCGTAGTGTTTATAGCTTATCCAGACAGACAGACAGACGGAACCCGTAGCGTTTATAGCGTATCCAGACAGACAGACAGACTGAACCCGTAGTGTTTATAGCATATCCAGACAGACAGACAGACTGAACCCGTAGCGTTTATAGCGTATCCAGACAGACAGACAGACTGACAGACTGAACCCGTAGCGTTTATAGCGTATCCAGACAGACAGACAGACGGAACACGTAGTGTTTATAGCGTATCCAGACAGACAGACAGACAGACTGGACCCGTAGTGTTTATAGC